>NC_051861.1:91967003-92125051 GCF_015732765.1 Culex quinquefasciatus
GGTAAAACAGGTTTAGCGGAATCGTTTAACTTTGATCATCACTAAGATGGATCTTGTTGTATGTTTTGGTGACGTCAATTTGAGTTTTGAGAAATGCTTGTTTTAATAATCATATTTTGCTCTTTTTCAACTTTTAGATATTTTAGTGAAATTGAATCGTACTCAATATTATAATGCCAAATTCGATGAACAAATTCTTTAAAAAATATGTTAAGGTTTGAGAAAACTTCAGAAATTAACTATCTGTAAAATTAAAAAAAAATATCGTTCATTCAAAAGATCAAATTAAGTATCTCTTTAATGAAACTTAACTACTTCAACAACGTTAACACTGATGCCTATCATGTGCCATAAATTAGCAGCTTCGTTAGATAATTGCCCCCATCAATCTAACCGCATCCCCGCGTTTCAATAATGTTTCAAACGACCCGAGCAGACGGAAATAACTTGGGAATAACATTTTTTGATATTGGAAAATACTTAGCCAATAACATTTTATGTTATTTATAACAAGATTTGTTATTCGCCGTTATGATTTTTTTGTTATTGGATTGTTATTGTAATAACAGACTAATAACATTTTAAGTTATTCTTCGAACAAATCTTTGTTATTATTTTTTGTTATTTTAACAACTAATCCGATCATCCCAATAACAGTTTGAGGTATTCTTCCATAACAAAAAATGTTATTCTCAAGTTGTTCTGGCTTTCAATCAATATCAGACCAATAACAAATTTTGTTATGATAACATAAACTGTTATTGAACTCTTATGCAAAAATGGATTTTGCAAGAATATTCCATAACACTTTTTGTTATTTTAACAGTATTTGTTATTGAAATGGCATGAATTTAGTTATTACCGTCTGTTCGGGGAACAAAAACAAACTAATCCATCTTAATTGCCGAAACAAACCTCTGCCTCATTACGAGTGGGCCATCAATTCTACCATAGACACCCCGCGGTAGCCCCATTTGTCGCCCGGATTGGCCATAAAAAATGATTACCCTCAACAATGTTTGAAAAAAAAAACCACTTTGCTTCTGAACTCATAAATCAGCCGTTCCCCGTCGTCGTCCGCAGTCCCCTTTACCCAAAAATTACATAGAAAACGCGTCAAGTGCCCCAAACGACAACGCACCTGCGTCGACTTTTTACACACGCCTCGTCTTAAGCTAGCCTTAAGCCGATCTCGATTACCGTCCGTCGGAGGTCGTAAAGCCGGCGGAGCGAATAAAAGCGCCAATAAAAATTAGTCACGCGGCTTCTGAAGTTTGAGGTTGCAAGAGCTTAGAATAGAACTAATAATTGTCGACTTAGCGACTTAATCAATCATTCTTCTGGCTTTTAGTAGAATTAGGACCAAGGTCGAAACGATTCGGAAAACTTACTGCTCTGATGTCTTCGAAGATGTATTTGAGCTCCTCGTCCAGCAGGATGTACGGGTCGATGTTGTACTCCCGGATCGGGCCGGCGGGTTGCTGTGTGTGGACGGAGCTGTACCCTCGCATGCAGGGATGTGTCACCGGTGGAAGGATCTGTGCTGTGCTGGATGGCTGAAAGGAGGGATGGAAAATAGGGAGATTAGAATACAACTCTACAAAAATAGGGACTCCTCTGAGTCCACAAATTCTTCTTCTCTAATTATTCAGAATAATACAATTTAAAATAAAATAAAATTTTCTTCAATTTAACGTGAGTAAAAAATCCAATTTCGTAAATTTTGTAAATTTTGTAAATTTTGTAAATTTTGTAAATTTTGTAAATTTTGTAAATTTTGTAAATTTTGTAAATTTTGTAAATTTTGTAAATTTTGTAAATTTTGTAAATTTGTAAATTTTGTAAATTTTGTAAATTTGTAAATTTTGTAAATTTTGTAAATTTTGTAAATTTTGTAAATTTTGTAAATTTTGTAAATTTTGTAAATTTTGTAAATTTTGTAAATTTTGTAAATTTTGTAATTTTGTAATTTTGTAAATTTTGTAATTTTGTAATTTTGTAAATTTTGTAATTTTGTAAATTTTGTAAATTTTGTAAATTTTGTAAATTTTGTAATTTTGTAAATTTTGTAAATTTTGTAAATTTTGTAAATTTTGTAATTTTGTAATTTTGTAATTTTGTAAATTTTGTAAATTTTGTAAATTTTGTAAATTTTGTAATTTTGTAAATTTTGTAATTTTGTAAATTTTGTAAATTTTGTAAATTTTGTAAATTTTGTAAATTTTGTAAATTTTGTAAATTTTGTAAATTTTGTAAATTTTGTAAATTTTGTAATTTTGTAAATTTTGTAAATTTTGTAAATTTTGTAAATTTTGTAAATTTTGTAAATTTTGTAAATTTTAAATTTTGTAAATTTTGTAATTTTGTAAATTTTGTAAATTTTGTAAATTTTGTAAATTTTGTAAATTTTGTAAATTTTGTAAATTTTGTAAATTTTGTAAATTTTGTAAATTTTGTAAATTTTGTAAATTTTGTAAATTTTGTAAATTTTGTAAATTTTGTAAATTTTGTAAATTTTGTAAATTTTGTAAATTTTGTAAATTTGTAAATTTTGTAAATTTGTAAATTTTGTAAATTTTGTAAATTTTGTAAATTTTGTAAATTTTGTAAATTTTGTAAATTTTGTAAATTTTGTAAATTTTGTAAATTTTGTAAATTTTGTAAATTTTGTAAATTTTGTAAATTTTGTAAATTTTGTAAATTTTGTAAATTTTGTAAATTTTGTAAATTTGTAAATTTTGTAAATCTTGTAATTTTGTAAAACTTGTAAATTTTGTAAATTTTGTAAATATTGAAATTTGTACAATTTTGTAAATTTTGACAACTTGTGAAATTTTGAAATTTTGTAATTTAAATTTTGAAATTTTGACAATTTTGACAATTTTGAAAATTTTGAAATTTTGTAAATTTGAATTTTGAAATTTGTAAATTTGTATTTTGACAATTTTGAAATTTTGTATTTTGTACAATTTGACAATTTTGAAATTTGTAAATTTGACAATTTGACAATTTTGACAATTTTGTAATTTTGACAATTTTGACAATTTTGACAATTTTGACAATTTTGATAATTTTGACAATTTTGACAATTTTGACAATTTTGACAATTTTGACAATTTTGACAATTTTGACAATTTTGACAATTTTGACAATTTTGACAATTTTGTATTTTGACAATTTTGACAATTTTGACAATTTTGACAAATTTGTAAATTTGACAATTTTGAAATTTTGACTTTGACAATTTTGACAATTTTGACAATTTTGACAATTTTGACAATTTTGACAAATTGACAATTTTGACAATTTTGACAATTTTTGACAATTTTGACAATTTTGACAATTTTGAATTTTGACAATTTTGACAAATTTGTAAATTTGTAAATTTTGTAAATTTTGTAAATTTTGTAAATTTGTAAATTTTGTAAATTTTGTAAATTTTGTAAATTTTGTAAATTTGTAAATTTTGTAAATTTTGAAAATCTTGTCTTTTGTAATTTTGTAAATTTTGTACATTTTGTAAATTTGTACTCAAATTATTGTAATTCTCCAAATTTGTAAATTTGTAAATTTTCCAAATTTCCAAATTTCCAAATTTTGTAAATTTTGTAAATTTCAAAATTTTGTAAATTTTCTAAATTTTGTAAATTTTGTCAATTTTGTCAATTTTGTCAATTTTGTCAATTTTGACAATTTTGATAATTTTGACAATTTTGATAATTTTGACAATTTTGATAATTTTGACAATTTTGATAATTTTGACAATTTTGATAATTTTGACAATTTTGACAATTTTGGACAATTTTGGATAATTTTGACAATTTTGATAATTTTGTCAATTTTGTCAATTTTATTCAATTTGTCAATTTTGTCAATTTTGTCAATTTTGTTTAATTTTTAATTCAACAATTTTGACAATTTTGGCAATTTTGACAATTTGACAATTTTTATAATTTTTATAATTTTACAAATTTTACAATTTAAAAATTTTTACAATTTTTAAAATTTTTACAGTTTTTACAATTTTTGCAATTTTTTAACAATTTTTAGAATTTTTCAAAATTTTTACATTTTACAATTTTGGTAAATTTTTACAATTATTATAATTTTTACAATTATTAACAATTCTTTTTAATTATTACAATTTTTATAATTTTTATAATTATTACAATTTTTACAATTTTTAAAATTTTATAATTTTTACAATTTTTACAATTTTACATTTTTAAAATTTTTACAATTTTTATAATTTTTACAATTTTTACAATTTTAAAATTTTTACAATTTTTATGATTTTACAATTTTTACAATTTTTACAATTTTTACATTTTTTAAAATTTTTACAGTTTACAATTTTTAAATTTTCACATTTTTTACAAGTTTTAAAATTTTTTAAAATTTTTACAATTTACAATTTTCACAATTTTTACAATTTTTACAATTTTTACAATTTTTACAATTTTTACAATTTTTACAATTTTTACAATTTTTACAATTTTTACAATTTTTACAATTTTTACAATTTTTACAATTTTTACAATTTTTACAATTTTTACAATTTTTTCACATTTGATTTCATAAAAGTCTTCAACCTCTACGATCAACAAATGTGCACAAACGTAAAAGTCTACAAGCCAGTTATCTCCAGATCTTGATGGTAAAGATCTGACAATGTACCTAATTTTCTTTTCTTTAAAAAACAGAAAATAAAATAAAAATTCTACAGAGTCTCCAAACCTGCATACTTAAAATGTCTCAAAATCTCCAAATAACATAACATTCAAAAGTTTCAAAATATCAAAAGTCTCCAAATCTCAACAAAGTCTCCAGATCCAAATTCCCAAAAATGTCATGTTCCCAAGTTTTCTATATACTCAAAAAAGGCCATTCATTAATCACGTGGACTCCACGAGGTGGAACCGAGGGGTTCTGAGATTTCCAATAAAGTGTCAAAAGTGTGTTCAAAAGTCTTCACATTTGTGTGATTTTCTAATAATTTGCAAACCTTTAGGATCTAGAAATGTTGGTATATGTCATAGAAGACTTTGTCCTAAAAAGTCTAAAGAAAAAATAATGTAAATTTGAAGCTGTAATTTTTAAAGGTTGAATATTACCTCTTTTTATGATGTAATTTTACCTCAATTTAGACTGAAAAAGTGATATTTATTTGAATAGTGTGTAAAATTATTACATTTCCAGAGGTAAAATTACACCTTTTTTCTGACATAAAGATGTACCCTTCCCAGATGTAAAAATACAAAAAATCGAATGACCGAAATCCAAGAACTGCTCAGCTTTAAAAACTCTCCAATCTATCAATTTTGAGCAAGAAAATTTTCCAAAGTTCAAAACCTTTGAAGTCTCTAAATTAGTGTTACATATTAAGGTTTTCAAATTTCTACGAAGTCTTTTAATTTGATTGTCAAAAATCTACAAATTTCAAAATGATACACCAATTTGTATCTTAGTCGCAAATTCTTCCTATCACTAAAAAGTTTGCTATGTCTTCGTACCTTTAAGGCATTACAGTCATTAAGTTCTCCAATCTAAACAAGAACCTAATGAACTTTCTCGCCACTCGCAGCTAATTACTCAATCATAGCAAGGGGCAATTTTATTGCCCAATACGGTGACTTATACAATCCAATCCACCTACCCAACTGTTCCAATAACAATGTTTAACATTCTAATTGCTCAGGTACGACATCGCCGCGACAAACTAATCAACATAACCCACACCGCGCATGCCCTCCTTGAACCTGCTCGCTCACCCACTGGTCAGTGTGTGACAGATGTCACCATAAATCATGATGCACCTAACCGTTTTTCTACCACCGCCGCAGAAGTCGCGTTGTTTTTCGCGGACAAATGTTTGCCGCAGAGCGTCCACCGACAGGCAATTAAATATTTATGACACATAAAGTGCACTCGTTGCATCTGCTGCAAGCCCAGGTGAGAGCACCACAGTGTGCAGTGCTTTCCCCTCCCGAGAGCTGAACAGATTTGTTGTGTGATCGATGATCATTAGTGGCGCGTACCCGCGATAAGCTTCATTCATATTTAAATGACCCCAGGTGTACAGTGGAGTGTGAGTTGCTTGGTACAGCTTGAAAAAAAGTTTTGAAAAAGACTCCACAACTTGAAAAACTCAAGAATTTGTTAGTCTCCACAGGCACTAACTCTCCACAACATGCAAATTTACTCAATATGTAAGTCTCCACAAGTAGCAGATCCCGAAGATCTTCAAAAACTGAAGTTCTCCCAAACTACCAAGTCTTCAAGTCTCAATAAATTACACGCCTCGCAAAAAAAAATTACTGAAAAACAAACTCTCCAAATTCTCTTTCAAGTCTCCACTCAACTGTCCAAACGCCTTTTCCCAACGCTGTAACCTCATGTGGTCAACCGCCAAGGAGTGCACTTTTGCCCCTTTCGGAAACCTCCTCGCCAACTCCTTTGATCAACTCGATTCGCACCGCCACCGCCGTCAACCGCCGATCGTCGTCCATCTGGTTACGATGGGTTTTAACAATGCAAACCACGGGTCCGCGCGAACAATAGGCCCGAACAAAACAAAAAATACGAATCGCGTCTTTTGTGTTACCCACACTTATCGGCTGAGACGAATCTCAGCTGGCTCAATTTTTCCCAGAGCTAATTAATCACGGCTTGCCGCGCGGCGACTGCATTGGTGGCCGGAAGGATCAATCAGGTGCGCGGAGGTTGGTTTGGGTGGGTGATCGAGATTGCAATCTTGTTAATTGATTGGGGGTTTTGAGAGGGTGAAAATCCATCACATTTTTTCGACTACTTTGGAGGTTTTGTTCCCGCAAGTGTTTTTGGAGACTTTTGAGTTAAACGATTTTTTCGAGTTGAGAACTACTGAAGTTAAACATTAAGCGATTTAAGCTCCAGCTTTAAGATTAAATAAATTAATTAATAAATTTGTAGACTAATGCTCAGACACTGTCCATTTTATGAGGCTTACAATTTTCAAGCTTCGAAGATCCTATAAATTTGTATAGTTTTTTTTGTAGACTAATACGTCATATTCTAGACACTGTAAAGTAGATTTGAATTTTTTGAGACTTTGTGTAGACTTAATGTGTGTAGACTTTGTTGTAGACTAATGCTCATAAACTGTAGAGTAGCTCTAGTTTAAAGACATTATCGTTTCTCCATTTGCAAAGGTTCTCAATTTTCAGGCTATAGAGATATTAAAAATGTGTGTAGACTTTTTCGTAGACTAATGCTCAGTTTTCATGACACTGGAAAGTAGGATTGAAAAACTTTTTGGAGGCATTCCTGTTCTTCCATTCCATTCCACCTCTAGTATAATTCTCATACACTGTAGAGTGGCTTTAGATACTGTTTGAAAAATGTATCGTTCTTCCATTTTGAAGGCATTAATTTTCAAGCCTTTCAGTTTTTATGAGTTTGTGCTGACTTTTTTGTAGACTTGTGCTCAATTTGCTAGACACAGCGGAAAAGCTTTAGATAGTTTTTGGAATCTTTCAGAAGTTTTCAACTTTTAAAATTTTTGTAGACTTTTTTGTAGACCAATGCTCAGTTTTCATGACGCTGGTGAGTAGCTTTAAATACTTTTTGGAGACTTCTTCTTCCATTCCATTCCACTTGTAGACTTATTCTCAGTAACTGTAGAGTAGTTTAAGATTCTGTTTGGAGACTTTAGATACTCGAGTTTTGGAGACTTTAGATACTCCATTTATGGAGACTTACAGCTTTCAAGCTTCGAAGATTGTATAAATTTGTGTAGACGTTTTTGTAGACTAATATTCAGTTTAGTAGATATTGTAGATTTAGACTTTTGGACATTGGAAAATTTCTAAATTTGTGTAGACTTTTATGCAAACTAATGCTCAGCTTCTTTAGGTACCATAAGATCTTAAACCAGAAGAAAATTAAAACTTCAAGACAAGCTAGTTATGGCAAAACTTGTACATATTGACAATGTCAGATCAGCAAAAACAACTGCTCTCAAAAAAGTCTACACTGTACAGCATTCAGCTCTCCCCTTCACTATAATTAGATTAAGCCAAGCTCGCGCTGCTGTCAAGGTGTCCGCCTTCAATGGGTAGCACGTGCGGTTCTCAAGAAGGTAAAGCAACAAGGTGAGGAAGAATTTGTTTGTTTTGATTTTGCAGTGCAACAGTTTTTGCTCGCTTGCTGCTGTCGAGAACCGGTTCAAATTAGCTCGCCGAAAATTAGGCTTAAAACAAAGGAAAAGGTTTGGTGCTTCCGTGTCTAGGAAATAATCCGGTTTTTGGCAATGTTTTGTTGTTTTGGCGAATCGTTAGCTGCTAGGTCGCTTCAAGGATACCACACATCAAGGTAATCTGATATGGGTTTGGCAAACATATTAAGGGATTGGGAGGAACTGAAGATTTGGAGACTTTTCAAATTGATAGAGTTGATATAAATTTATGCTTCTTCTCAAATTAGTTGTTTATAGAGGGTGACGATCGGGAAATCGATAATTTGACTCTGATTTTCGAGACTCTTTGTATCAAAGCTGTATTTGGTAAATTTACAGTAATAGCTGTTTCAGAAAATCTGAATTTTATTTAAAGGGAAATTTCGAGCATGAATCATAGGTAGACTAAATTAATTTGGCTGTTTAAAGGTAATCATGTTAATAAGTCAAATTGTGTTTGACAATTTTAAATTCTAGAGAATTTTGGTTTCAAAACTAGGATTTTGAGATCTTTGTAAAGTTAATGTGACATTTTGAATTTCGGATAAGTAAATTTTTCTTCAATGTATAATTACATTAAAATGGTTAAAGTCGTTAATCATATTATGATACATTATTTCATGTTAAACTAAAATTTTGAGTTAAAAGCTCAAGAAACGATCTTGTATTTGCAGATTTTCAAAAGGTACATATAGTTCCTCAAATAATAGGATACAACGTTTCATAGAATAAGTATGTATAAGATCATTCTTTATTGCAATTAGCGTATAGTATGGAATTTAATGACTTCAACTCTCGATTCCCGGGAAATTGAAAATCTCGAGAATCGTCACCCTCTAGTTGTTTACAAACTGTTTCGTGGTTTTATTTATTTTGATATCAGTATGATATTCAAAAACATGTCGTGGAATAAAAAGATGGCATTTTTAAAGTTTGTTCAAATATTACTTCTAAAAAATCTTAAATTTGGAGACTTTTGTAGACTTTTTCAAAAACGGACTTTTGAGATTTAAAACATAAACATAAACAGAATTATGGAAAAGGTAAAGATTTCTTTAGTCTAAAGCTTCTATATGGTTTGGACTCAGAGTTTTAGAGACTTAGAAGACTCTGAAATTATGTAGACTTAATGAACTTCAAAAAAGCTGAGAAATTTAACACCACGGTATAATTTTTAAGAATAATCTTCATCAGCTTTAAGCATGGATATTTTGTAGATTCAATGGTTTGTAGACTTTTTGCTTTACATTTAAAAATCCTATTTGTTGAACTTTCAAGTTTGTAGACATTTAATAAAAAATAAATCTGGGATTTAGATACATTTTGTAGACTTTTAGTTTTCAGAATGTTTAATTTATTTTAGCATGAAAACATAGGAATTAGAAGAAATCACTTGTAAGTAAAAGCGTTTTTAGAATAGGATAGTAAATATTCCCGATTTGGAGACTTTGAACTACCTCTAATGTAATGGTTGATAATTGAACTTTTTTGTTCCAATGTCATTACCAAAGTCTATCAATTTGATTAAATAATTATCACGCTTAATTTAAGCAAAAATTAGTTCCTCAAAACAAACCAACATCCGCCAAATGGCCCAAATCTGTCGACTCTAAGTCACTCCTCATCAGTCCGGCAAAAGCTTCAATGCCATCTGGTGGCCTGGTATCCAAAGTGGCAAAAACGAGCTGCCAGGTTTCTCAATTTTGTCGGACGTTCATCGTTTTCCCCTTTGGCGACGTTTATTAGAGGGGGCACCACCACAAGCTTATGTCGGTTCCGACTGACCAACATCTTCATCTGCTTCAGTGAAGTCTCCAAAATCTTCAAAAGCGCTAGTTTCGATGCGCTGCAACTGTTGTTGTTATTGATGCCGGTCAAAGTCTGTGCCATCATGCATCGCTGATGGCTTTTCGAGGTCAATGTCTATGACTTGTGGTTTTTTGTTGGGTCCAAGTTTTGCGTCGTAGCTTCTTCCAACCCCTCTCGAGAGGAGTCTGAAACTTCGACAGCCACACAAGCAGAAGATTGTAGCAAAACAAAAGCGTTTTGACCTTTTTGCTTCTCGCGGGTTTAAAGGTAACACGAAAATAATTAAAATGAAAAATCACTTGTCGTAACGGTAACACCGGCTTGGATGTTGGGACCTCCCTCGTCAGCGGAAAAGGTCACCGAATTGGCATAAATTTTCAATTTTCCAGAGCGATTTCGCCGACAATCGATGCGACGTCAGGTGGAAAAGGTCAGATGGACCGTTTTGCATCGAAATGGGTGCCATCAATCAAGGAGCTGTCGAGCGGCTTTGACACATGCCGATCACAGGAGAAATATCTTGCAACACGATCTTTTGGTCATTTGCGGGAAATGTTGCTTTCCTTTCGATGTTATTGTCCTATTTTCGACCCAGGATGAACCCATTTTCGACCCATAGTGTACCTATTTTCGACCCATCCAAAATCAATGGTTTTTTGATTAGAAACTTTTTTCCGTCCTATTGGTGAGTTCAAGTCCATCCTCGTAAATCACTAAATTAGTGCAAACTAATCTATCTCGCCAATCGATCGCTACCGATCGACCTCCACCCAAACCGTCAAAAGCCCTCGAGGAAGAGACCACGTAGTGGACCCAACGCGGCGCGCAAAACAAGCAGAAACCCCAAACCGGTTCGCCAAGCGCTAATTTGATTGATCTAGTCCAAATCGTTTATCTCTTTCCCTCGCCGCGCAAAACCCCCTTGCGGTCAAGTTGATGATCGTCACGGCGCGGCAGTGTCGGAGCTGCGCGCGGCGGAGCAGATCAAAATCGGTATCAAGTGCAAACGTAACTGTGTCATGCGGACCACACCGCCATACTTGATCGCGGCCCGCTACCGACTCTCTATAATTGACATTCTTTTCAGCGACCTGCCGCGAATACCCGTTTCGGAGCAAAGGGGTCGCGCGATCGCGCTGAGTTGTTGCGTGAGTTGCTAGGCAAAGTTCAGAACAACCTTCGGCCGGGGAAGTTCATGGAAGTCGACGAGCCATGGGAACTTGGCCGGCTTTCCGATAGATTTCGCACAGAGATGTGCACGCGTGCGGAGATCGTCAACCGATCAAGTCGAGGAACTTGGATTACGCCATCAACACGAATCGTTCAATGCGGAGCGTCTTTCGATGTCATCCGCGTGATGACCAATCGCGGTAGGGGGTCCACAGTCAGTCATTCTGTCAACGAACTTCGCCAATTTGGCCACAAAAATCCCGCTAGCAGCGGGAGTTCTACGTTCACTTTCAAGCGACGAACCTCCTTTTTCCGCGCCAAATCGTAGCGATTAACTCATCAACAGCTGTTCAACCCACATGTCTGAGACGCTTGTTTTTTTTTTCGCGAGCGTTGAACTGAATTTCTTTGGTCGACCTGCAAAGTAATTGTAGCTGCGGAGCGTTCTGAGCGCGAACATTTCATAATCGAGTTGAGCTCAAACTACCGGCGACCCGACCCCTTCAAGATACGCTGTTGGGGCAGGTTGTTGTGCGCTCGTTTTAATCGAGTCTAGAAGGCGCATGTACGCGACTACCGCGGGTTGCATCACGAGCAGAAGCGCAGTAAATTACAGTTATTTCTAGCGATTAGTTATACGATAGAGAGGCGATGATCACATCGAAAGTTGACAACAGTTTGATGTAGTCCATTATGCTCTAGGTGGCTGGAACAGCCGAGATGACATAGTGGGACAAAAAACAGAGAAAACCTTGGGGGACGATGGTCGCGCGTTGAGATTGCAAAAATCTAATCGTTGAGTCATCGCGACTGGTCGCGGCGACAATGGGATGTTGATTTATGGGAAGATCTTGAAATCAATTCCTCTTACCTCGTTGACTGAATATACTAACCCTGTTGGGCTATTGAACAAGGGATAGTCCAAATCAATTCTATACCGAATTGGCGATGAAACATCAGTTCCAGTGTTCAGTTCAACAGAAGTACAAAGCGGTGCTTCAAAAAATTGCAGAGATGAGTTAACTTTACAATTGGTCGTTCCAGAACTACCAAGAAAATTGTCTTTTCATGCAAATCATCCAGGTTAAATTCGAGCATTGAGTTCACCACTATAGTAAAGTAAAAGGTATTTGTTCATATTATTGTTTTTTTTTTTTTTCATTTTCAAAATATTGAGTATTTTTCAGGGTTTTTTAACACATAAAAAAATTAAATTACTCTTAAAATATATTTGAAAATGTTTCTGGACAAGCATAGCATTTTTTCTCTTAATATGAGAATAATTTTAGATGGAATTTTAGTTAAATATTTAACATATTCGATTTTCAACGTTCGATTATTCGTGTTTAGGCCTATACAAATATTTTTCGAAGTTTTTGTCCCTCGGCCGGGGTCGATGGGGGAGGCAAAACAATAAAAAAAAATGAAATAACAAGCCACACGGAGAAAAAAGAGTTCCCAAAATCGTGAACAAGCGTTCATGAAAATGGGAACCACGAACGAAGTGTTCAAATCCCATGGTACGTTTTTGCAAATCGTACCATGGATTTTGAACACTTTGTTCGTGGTTCCCATTTTCATGAACGCTTGTTCACGATTTTGGGAACCCTTTTTTCTCCGTGCATAGCCTTAAGATTTGAATGAAAAAAGTATTTCAAAATGCCATTTACACTAGTTCAGTTTTTTGCAATCATTAGTTATCCAAAAATGCAAGATATTCCAAATTTTAAAAATCAAAAGATTTTTGAATAAACCCAAACATGCTTCTATACGCATTGATAAATTGATTTCAGGTAATTGCTCTTGAATTTCCATTCAAATTTTTCTGTAAAAAATAACTAAATTTTGTCCCCTCAATCTTTTAGCCCGATTTTGAAAGTAGTCGGTTTGTATCAGCCTTATAGTATTTTACATTTTTTTTTCTCAAAACTGCGTATTTGAGAAATAAGCTTAGCATACATATTAAATGATCGGAAAACAAGGCCAATGCGAATATTTTTCAAAATGTTTGTCCCTCGGCTCTGGAAAACAAACCGACGTATTTTCGAAAAAGTTCAATTTTTAGTTTTTTTTTTACATAGAACATTGTGAAAATTTTGAGAAGTTTCAAAAAATATCATTACTTTCGAAAAATGCAAAACTTTTTCTATTATCTATCACCCGTATCGTAAAAAAACTAAACAAGCTACGTCGTTTTGTAATATTTTTAGTATTTCCAAAAATAAAATTATTATTAATTTCGAAATGAATTTCCAATCTTTCAATACCCATTTTGCAATGACAAAAATTTTGTATATTTTTTCGGAAATAAGTTTTGTGACAATCTGGAGCGTTGAAAAAGTTCTATTATTTTAAAAGGTGTGAACAATTTACGATCGGTATAAAAAAATAAAAATATATTATTTATGAAATTTTGTGAAAATTTTGAGCATATAATAGTAGTTTATGCAACAAGTTGCAAAGAGGATTTTTCAGCACGAGGTCGTACATTTATCCAACGAGGTTCACCGAGTTGGATAAATACGAAGAGTGCTGAAAAAACAAGTTTTGCAACGAGTTCCATACAACATTTTTTGCAATTCCAAAAAAACGCACACTGAGTGAAATCTTAAGTCAAATTTTCATGTATTTTGTCAATAAATCGTTTAAATAAAAAAAATGTAGAAGAGTGTTACTTTTCAAAACAAGTGCTGAAAAGTTCAACTTTTCAGCACCCATTTGAAAAGTGTTGCTATTCGATTCTGTTATTTTTGGTACAGAAAAGTAGGCTATTTCGTCGTTCAAGAATGACAGGAAAAGTGAGTAGTTTCACGACGGAATTGCAAAAAAATTCTTTCGTAAGGTATGAAAATTCCCAACCTTTGATATTGTGAAAAAAAAATTGTGAAATTTTGTATATTTTTTTTTTTTTTTTTCAAAATGTATGAAAAATTCCAAATCATTTGGAACTCCATATTTTAAAAAACTAAAATTTGGAATGCTGTAGTGTTGTGTAAATTTTATGTATATTTTCAAAATCAATATATTTTTAGAAATTTATTTCAGCTAAAATATTTAGGAGATTTCAGCTAAAATATTTAGGAGATTTATTAATGTGTTTTAGTATTAGTCTAGTATTGGATGCGAATACAGACCAGAATATTTAGAAAGAAAGGAAAAGTACGTATTTTTGGGAATAATTTCATGTAATTTTAAAAGGCCGTAGGAGCAATGTCGTACTTCCCCTTTGAAGTGTTTTTCCAGCGTAGTCTTGAATACCGAAATGCTACTTGATTTTTTTTAGTTCGTACATTTTTTTCAATATTTTAAAAACTTAAAGACAGGGTAGATCAATTATCGGATTAATTCTGGTACAGATATTCGGTAAATTAAATTGAGGTTATGATTGATTTTCTTTGTGAATGACAGCTGGATTCACCATAAAGAACATTGAGAAATAAGCGTTGGATCAACCATTGACGATATTTTTTTTTGTATTTGATACAAAACTTTCAAATTTTATTAAGTGTTTGGAGCAGGGTTGCCAGATTTCCAGGTAAATCTGAGATTTTCAGATTATTAACACTCCTCCGTCCAAGGCATTCCGTACTTACACGAACGACCAAGGCGGAAAAAAAGTTGGAACGCTAACTTCAACTCGATGGTTCTCAGCCAAAACTCAACCAATCTGGATGATTCCTTTTTCCAGAGATTTGTACGGATCTCCAGATGAGCCTAGAACTTTGCAGATCTCGATTTGATCAATCCTCTAATTACTACGACTAAATTAGTCGGAGCAACTTTTTTTCCGCGTGTATTTCCGAAAAGTGACTCAAGCGGGAACATTTTTGCTACGCTGCAAAAACACAATAACTTTGCTAAAATGTTAGCAAAACCCATAAAATTATATATCAAAATTTCCGTTATGATCTCAGGATTATGATGAGCTTCTCAAATTTCCATTATTTTCTCAAAAAAATCACAAAACTACGTAAAACTACAGAAAACATAAAAATGCCTCATTTTATGACTAGAACTTTATGGTAAAATCATTGATTTCATTGAATTTTTTTATGAAAATATTTCAAATGATCTGAATTATATGTTTCAGAATCATTCCGAGTGTGTTTTTCCTGAATACTACAAAATTTTACCAAATCTACGTAAAATACAGAAAATTTGATACATTCCTTTAGAACTTTATTTGCTTCATGGTAAAATCATTGATTTATTTTATGAAAATGTTTCAAATGATCTAAATTACAAGTTTCCGAATTATTCTGAGTGAGATTCTTACTGAATACTACAAAATTTTACCAAAACTACGTAAAATACAGAAAATTTGATACTTTCCTTTAGAACTTTATTTGCTTCATGGTAAAATCATTGATTTATTTTATGAAAATGTTTCAAATGATCTAAATTACAAGTTTCCGAATTATTCTGAGTGTGATTCTTACTGAATACTACAAAATTTTACCAAAACTACGTAAAATACAGAAAATTTGATACTTTCCTTTAGAACTTTATTTGCTTCATGGTAAAATCATTGATTTATTTTATGAAAATGTTTCAAATGATCTAAATTACAAGTTTCCGAATTATTCTGAGTGTGATTCTTACTGAATACTACAAAATTTTACCAAAACTACGTAAAATACAGAAAATTTGATACTTTCCTTTAGAACTTTATTTGCTTCATGGTAAAATCATTGATTTATTTTATGAAAATGTTTCAAATGATCTAAATTACAAGTTTCCGAATTATTCTGAGTGTGATTCTTACTGAATACTACAAAATTTTACCAAAACTACGTAAAATACAGAAAATTTGATACTTTCCTTTAGAACTTTATTTGCTTCATGGTAAAATCATTGATTTATTTTATGAAAATGTTTCAAATGATCTAAATTACAAGTTTCCGAATTATTCTGAGTGAGATTCTTACTGAATACTAAAAATTTTTACCAAAACTACGTAAAATACAGAAAAATTGATACTTTCCTTTAGAACTTTATTTGCTTCATGGTAAAATCATTGATTTATTTTATGAAATGTTTCAAATGATCTAAATTTAAGTTTCCGAATTATTCTGAGTGTGATTCTTTACTGAATACTACAAAATTTTACCAAAACTACGTAAAATACAGAAAATTTTATGCTTTCCTTTAGAAATTTATTTGTCATGGTAAAATCATTGATTTATTTTATGAAAATGTTTCAAATGATCTAAATTACAAGTTTCCGAATTATTCTGAGTGAGATTCTTACTGAATACTACAAAATTTTACCAAAACTACGTAAAATACATAAAATTTGATACTTTCCTTTAGAACTTTATTTGCTTCATGGTAAAATCATTGATTTATTTTATGAAAATGTTTCAAATGATCTAAATTACAAGTTTCCGAATTCTTCTGAGTGAGATTCTTACTGAATACTAAAAATTTTTACCAAAACTACGTAAAATACAGAAAAATTGATACTTTCCTTTAGAACTTTATTTGCTTCATGGTAAAATCATTGATTTATTTTATGAAATGTTTCAAATGATCTAAATTTCAAGTTTCCGAATTATTCTGAGTGAGATTCTTACTGAATACTACAAAATTTTACCAAAACTACGTAAAATACAGAAAATTTTATGCTTTCGTTTAGAAATTTATTTGCTTCATGGTAAAATCATTGATTTATTTTATGAAAATGTTTCAAATGATCTAAATTACAAGTTTCCGAATAATTCTGAGTGAGATTCTTACTGAATACTACAAAATTTTACCAAAACTACGTAAAATACATAAAATTTTATGCTTTCCTTTGGAACTTTATTTGCTTCATGGTAAAATCATTGATTTATTTTATGAAAATGTTTCAAATGATCTAAATTACAAGTTTCCGAATTATTCTGAGTGAGATTCTTACTGAATACTACAAAATTTTACCAAAACTACGTAAAATACAGAAAATTTGATACTTTCCTTTAGAACTTTATTTGCTTCATGGTCAAATCATTGATTTATTTTATGAAAATATTTCAAATGATCTAAATTACAAATTTCCGAATTATTCTGAGTGAGATTCTTACTGAATACTAAAAAATTTTACCAAAACTACGTAAAATACAGAAAAATTGATACTTTCCTTTAGAACTTTATTTGCTCCATGGTAAAATCATTGATTTATTTTATGAAATGTTTCAAATGATCTAAATTTCAAGTTTCCGAATTATTCTGAGTGAGATTCTTACTGAATACTACAAAATTTTACCAAAACTACGTAAAATACAGAAAATGTTATGCTTTCGTTTAGAAATTTATTTGCTTCATGGTAAAATCATTGATTTATTTTATGAAAATGTTTCAAATGATCTAAATTACAAGTTTCCGAATTATTCTGAGTGAGATTCTTACTGAATACTACAAAATTTTACCAAAACTACGTAAAATACAGAAAATTTTATGCTTTCCTTTGGAACTTTATTTGCTTCATGGTAAAATCATTGATTTATTTTATGAAAATGTTTCAAATGATCTAAATTACAAGTTTCCTAATTATTCTGAGTGAGATTCTTACTGAATACTACAAAATTTTACCAAAACTACGTAAAATACAGAAAATTTGATGCACTTTCCTTAGAACTTTATTTGCTTCATGGTAAAATCATTGATTTATTTTATGAAAATGTTTCAAATGATCTAAATTACAAGTTTCCTAATTATTCTGAGTGAGATTCTTACTGAATACTACAAAATTTTACCAAAACTACGTAAAATACATAAAATTTTATGCTTTCCTTTGGAACTTTATTTGCTTCGTGGTTAAATCATTGATTTATTTTATGAAAATGTTTCAAATGATCTAAATTACAAGTTTCCGAATTATTCTGAGTGAGATTCTTACTGAATACTACAAAATTTTACCAAAACTACGTAAAATATAGAAAATTTGATACTTTCCTCAAGAACTTTATTTGCTTCATGGTAAAATCATTGATTTATTTTATGAAAAGGTATTTTTTTTGAAAAAAGTCGCAGTTGTTCATTTTTTAAAATTAGTGCCCATGTTTGCCCACCTTTGAAAAAAAAATATTTTTGAAAAGCTGAGAAAATTTTCTATATTTTGCTTTTTAGAACTTTGTTGATAGGACCCTTAGGCTTCATCGATAAAGAACGTCACGCTGAAATCAGCCAAAATTTACCCCCCCTCCCCCCTTTGTCACGCTTTTCCTATAATTATAACATGAAATGTCACACTTGCTCAGACCCCCTCTAGAGCGTGTCATACTTTATGGATGACGCCTTAGTTGCAGAGATATTGCCATTCAAAGGTTAAAAAACAGGAAAACTGATGTTTTCTAAGTCTCACCCAATCAACCCACCATTTTCTAATGTTGATATCTCAGCAACTAATGGTCCGATTTACAATGTTGGAATATGGAACATTTGTGAAATTTTCCGATCTTTTCGAAAAAAAAATTTTCAGAAATTTAAAATCATGACTAACATATCAAAAGAGCGTAATATTGAATGTTTGGAAATTTTAAAAATATTTTCAGCTTTCAGCTTTTCAAAAATATTTTTTTCAAATGTGGGCAAACATGGGCACTAATTTTAAAAAATGAATAACAACGACTTTTTTCAAAAAAGTAACCTAAAAATGGCTTGACTTGAAAACGGTGCACTTTATAAAAAAAATCACTGAAGCTCTTTTTGATTGCAAATTCGATTTTACATAGAAAAACTAAGTTGAAAATTTTTTGCGAACAATATTTCGATTTTTTTTTAAATCTGTATTTATTCAAAAAAACATAACTCGGTCAAAGATTTTTTGCCCATTCTGGAAATTTCGGAAAAGTTGGCATTTGATGTCCTCTAAAAAATATCAGAAAATAAAAAAAAATAAAAATAGTGTTTTTTTGCAAATCAAGTTTTAGTGACAAAAAGTGAAATTAAAAATCACCAATTTTTTTAACCGTGTATTACTTTTTTTCAGTGTAGTCCATTTCCATACCTACAACTTTGCCGAAGACACAAAATCGATCAAAAAATTCTTTCAAAAGATACAGATTTTTGAATTTTCGTATATCATTTTTGTATGAACAGCTGACAAATTTGTATGGAAAATTTAATGAACGAACTAATGATGCAAAATGGCTTCTTTGGGCATACTGTAGACACCACCACCACACTCAAAATGATTCTGAAACTTATAATTTAAATCATTTGAAACATTTTCATAGAATAAATCAATTACTTTTCCAGGAAGCAAATAAAGCTCTAAAGGAAAGTATAAAATTTTCTGGATTTACGTAGTTTTGGTAGATTTTTGTTATATTCAGGGAGAAACACACAATTTTCTGTATTTTACGTAGTTTTGGTAAAATTTTGAAGTATTCAGTAAGAATCTCATTCAGAATAATTCGGAAACTTGTAATTTAGATCATTTGAAACATTTTCATAAAATAAATCAATGATTTTACCATGAAGCAAATAAAGTTCCAAAGGAAAGCATAAAATTTTATGTATTTTACGTAGTTTTGGTAAAATTTTGTAGTATTCAGTAAGAATCTCACTCAGAATAATTCGGAAACTTGTAACTTAGATCATTTGAAACATTATCATAAAATAAATCAATGATTTTACTACGATGCAAATAAAGTTCTAAAGGAAAGTATCAAATTTTCTGTATTTTACGTAGTTTTGGTAAAATTTTGTAGTATTCAGTAAGAATCTCACTCAGAATAATTCGGAAACTTGTAATTTAGATCATTTGAAACATTTTCATAAAATAAATCAATGATTTTACCATGAAGCAAATAAAGTTCCAAAGGAAAGCATAAAATTTTATGTATTTTACGTAGTTTTGGTAAAATTTTGTGGTATTCAGTAAGAATCTCACTCAGAATAATTCGGAAACTTGTAATTTAGATCATTTGAAACATTTTCATAAAATAAATAAATGATTTTACCATGAAGCAAATAAAGTTCTAAAGGAAAGTATCAAATTTTCTGTATTTTACGTAGTTTTGGTAAAATTTTGTAGTATTCAGTAAGAATCATACTCAGAATAATTCGGAAACTTGTAATTTAGATCATTTGAAACATTTTCATAAAATAAATAAATGATTTTACCATGAAGCAAATAAAGTTCTAAAGGAAAGTATCAAATTTTCTGTATTTTACGTAGTTTTGGTAAAATTTTGTAGTATTCAGTAAGAATCTCACTCAGAATAATTCGGAAACTTGTATTTAAGATCATTTGAAACATTTTCATAAAATAAATCAATGATTTCATGAAGCAAATAAAGTTCTAAAGGAAAGTATCAAATTTTCTGTATTTTACGTAGTTTTGGTAAAATTTTGTAGTATTCAGTAAGAATCTCACTCAGAATAATTCGGAAACTTATAAATTAGATCATTTGAAACATTTTCATAAAATAAATCAATGATTTTACCATGAAGCAAATGAAGTTCTAAAGAAAGTATCAAATTTTCTGTATTTTACGTAGATTTGGTAAAATTTTGTAGTATTCAGTAAGAATCTCACTCAGAATAATTCGGAAACTTGTAATTTAGATCATTTGAAACATTTTCATAAAATAAATCAATGATTTTACCATGAAGCAAATAAAGTTCTAAAGGAAAGTATCAAATTTTCTGTATTTTACGTAGTTTTGGTAAAATTTTGTAGTATTCAGTAAGAATCACACTCAGAATAATTCGGAAACTTGTAATTTAGATCATTTGAAACATTTTCATAAAATAAATAAATGATTTTACCATGAAGCAAATAAAGTTCTAAAGGAAAGTATCAATTTTTCTGTATTTTACGTAGTTTTGGTAAAATTTTGTAGTATTCAGTAAGAATCTCACTCAGAATAATTCGGAAATTTGTAATTTAGATCATTTGAAACATTTTCATAAAATAAATCAATGATTTCATGAAGCAAATAAAGTTCTAAAGGAAAGTATCAAATTTTCTGTATTTTACGTAGTTTTGGTAAAATTTTGTAGTATTCAGTAAGAATCTCACTCAGAATAATTCGGAAACTTATAAATTAGATCATTTGAAACATATTCATAAAATAAATCAATGATTTTACCATGAAGCAAATGAAGTTCTAAAGGAAAGTATCAAATTTTCTGTATTTTACGTAGATTTGGTAAAATTTTGTAGTATTCAGTAAGAATCTCACTCAGAATAATTCGGAAACTTGTAATTTAGATCATTTGAAACATTTTCATAAAATAAATAAATGATTTTACCATGAAGCAAATAAAGTTCTAAAGGAAAGTATCAATTTTTCTGTATTTTACGTAGTTTTGGTAAAATTTTGTAGTATTCAGTAAGAATCATACTCAGAATAATTCGGAAACTTGTAATTTAGATCATTTGAAACATTTTCATAAAATAAATAAATGCTTTTACCATGAAGCAAATAAAGTTCTAAAGGAAAGTATCAATTTTTCTGTATTTTACGTAGTTTTGGTAAAATTTTGTAGTATTCAGTAAGAATCTCACTCAGAATAATTCGGAAATTTGTAATTTAGATCATTTGAAACATTTTCATAAAATAAATCAATGATTTCATGAAGCAAATAAAGTTCTAAAGGAAAGTATCAATTTTTCTGTATTTTACGTAGTTTTGGTAAAATTTTGTAGTATTCAGTAAGAATCATACTCAGAATAATTCGGAAACTTGTAATTTAGATCATTTGAAACATTTTCATAAAATAAATAAATGCTTTTACCATGAAGCAAATAAAGTTCTAAAGGAAAGTATCAATTTTTCTGTATTTTACGTAGTTTTGGTAAAATTTTGTAGTATTCAGTAAGAATCATACTCAGAATAATTCGGAAACTTGTAATTTAGATCATTTGAAACATTTTCATAAAATAAATCAATGATTTCACCATGAAGCAAATAAAGTTCTAAAGGAAAGTATATTATTTCTGTATTTTACGTAGATTTGGTAAAATTTTGTAGTATTCAGTAAGAATCTCACTCAGAATAATTCGGAAATTTGTAATTTAGATCATTTGAAACATTTTCATAAAATAAATCAATGATTTTACCATGAAGCAAATAAAGTTCTAAAGGAAAGTATCAAATTTTCTGTATTTTACGTAGTTTTGGTAAAATTTTGTAGTATTCAGTAAGAATCTCACTCAGAATAATTCGGAAACTTGTAAATAAGATCATTTGAAACATATTCATAAAATAAATCAATGATTTTACCATGAAGCAAATGAAGTTCTAAAGGAAAGTATCAAATTTTCTGTATTTTACGTAGATTTGGTAAAATTTTGTAGTATTCAGTAAGAATCTCACTCAGAATAATTCCGAAACTTGTAATTTAGATCATTTGAAACATTTTCATAAAATAAATCAATGATTTTACCATGAAGCAAATAAAGTTCTAAAGGAAAGTATCAAATTTTCTGTATTTTACGTAGTTTTGGTAAAATTTTGTAGTATTCAGTAAGAATCTCACTCAGAATAATTCGGAAACTTGTAAATAAGATCATTTGAAACATATTCATAAAATAAATCAATGATTTTACCATGAAGCAAATGAAGTTCTAAAGGAAAGTATCAAATTTTCTGTATTTTACGTAGATTTGGTAAAATTTTGTAGTATTCAGTAAGAATCTCACTCAGAATAATTCCGAAACTTGTAATTTAGATCATTTGAAACATTTTCATAAAATAAATCAATGATTTTACCATGAAGCAAATAAAGTTCTAAAGGAAAGTATCAAATTTTCTGTATTTTACGTAGTTTTGGTAAAATTTTGTAGTATTCAGTAAGAATCTCACTCAGAATAATTCGGAAACTTGTAATTTAGATCATTTGAAACATTTTCATAAAATAAATCAATGATTTTACCATGAAGCAAATAAAGTTCTAAAGGAAAGTATCAAATTTTCTGTATTTTACGTAGTTTTGGTAAAATTTTGTAGTATTCAGTAAGAATCTCACTCAGAATAATTCGGAAACTTGTAATTTAGATCATTTGAAACATTTTCATAAAATAAATCAATGATTTTACCATGAAGCAAATAAAGTTCTAAAGGAAAGTATCAAATTTTCTGTATTTTACGTAGTTTTGGTAAAATTTTGTAGTATTCAGTAAGAATCTCACTCAGAATAATTCGGAAACTTGTAATTTAGATCATTTGAAACATTTTCATAAAATAAATCAATGATTTTACCATGAAGCAAATAAAGTTCTAAAGGAATGTATCAAATTTTCTGTATTTTACGTAGATTTGGTAAAATTTTGTAGTATTCAGGAAAAACACACTCGGAATGATTCTGAAACATATAATTCAGATCATTTGAAATATTTTCATAAAAAAATTCAATGAAATCAATGATTTTACCATAAAGTTCTAGTCATAAAATGAGGCATTTTTATGTTTTCTGTAGTTTTACGTAGTTTTGTGATTTTTTTGAGAAAATAATGGAAATTTGAGAAGCTCATCATAATCCTGAGATCATAACGGAAATTTTGATATATAATTTTATGGGTTTTGCTAACATTTTAGCAAAGTTATTGTGTTTTGCAGCGTAGCAAAATGTTCCCGCTTGAGTCACTTTTCGGAAATACACGCGGAAAAAGTTGCTCCGACTAATTTAGTCGTAGTAATTAGAGGATTGATCAAATCGAGATCTGCAAAGTTCTAGGCTCATCTGGAGATCCGTACAAATCTCTGGAAAAAGGAATCATCCAGATTGGTTGAGTTTTGGCTGAGAACCATCGAGTTGAAGTTAGCGTTCCAACTTTTTTTCCGCCTTGGACGGAGGAGTGTTAAAGAGTCTTTAAAATAAATATAATTCTTGTTATTTTCCAGATTTTGACAGATTTTGTCAGATTTTTAGCTAGAGGCAATTTTTTCAATTAATTTTCGGCTAAAATGAAAAATTAAAATCCCCTTTTCCCAGATCTGGAGTTATTTTTTTTTTTGAAAAAGTCCAATAAACCAAAATTCCAGTTTTTGCTTTTTGGATGTTTTTCAAATCGCCTTGAGTCAGGGGTATTAAAAACACCCACAAAGCAAAAACTGAAAATTTGGTTTTTTGAACCTTTCCAAAAAAAAACTCCAGAGATAATGTTTTGGAATAAGTGTATTTTTTAAATTGATGAATGAGATTTTTTCACACAAAAATTATCTTTCTTCACCTCTTACTCACCCGTTACTGTTACATTATTGCTAGCCAGATTTTTCTAGACTTTTTTCAGACTAGAAATCAATGGTAATTACCAAAGGTACAAACAACCCGAAGAGAGTAATATCAACTATGAAATATATTTTAATTCAGTTCAAAGACAAATCATTTATTAAAGTAATTGAGAAATTTGTAGAATTCCCGCTAATCTAGCGAACTTTTTTAAAAGGTCCAGTCTCCAAAGAAGACCCATATCACATAAGAGAAAGTATTTTAAATATAAACTACAATCAAACTATATAGGTAGAAAATGTAAGAAAAACCCCAAACCCCAAGAAATCTCATTCTCAACAAAGTACATAGAGAATCCCTGAAGATGCACCGATTTCCTGCAATGCCGAACTGATACAACCACCACTTCCAAGTAACACTTGTTGGACATCGCACCCCGTCAGGTCGAATCTAGTCCAGCGCTCCAACACCAATTAGCTCGCTCCCTCCCTGATCGGCAATCAATCCAACTTTCTGCATTTCGATGCGTACCGTGCAGCAAGTGTATCATATCGGATACCCAACCAACTTGCGGTTACATTTGCATACGCCGCTGCATGTGCACTGCATTCAGAGCCCGTACTCCCTGAAGAAGGAGGGAGCTGGGGGGGGACTTCACACCTGACGATCAGCATGACCAGGCAAGGAGCGGTCTTGATCAACCCCGGCAAGGTAGCCTCCTCCTCTCCCCCTCAAGTGGTACTTGTGTGTGCGGTTACGGAAAGCAAAAGTGTGTACTTCACGACCACCACCACGACCCGACCAGGGTGGAACCAGTTTTTCCAGCTATCGCTGTACGAACGTGTGTGTGTCTTTCTATTTTATCTCTATCGGCACTCTTTACGCAATGTTACGGCTTGTAGAGTGGAGCAGCTAACAAGGTGCTCAACGCACTTCTCAATCGACGTGACGATCGCGTCGATGTCTGGAGTTTGGGCGCAGAAATTGGACGACGATGTCAAACCCCTCGACGAAGTAGCGTGCGGATTGCGCCAGCCGTATACTTCTCGAGGGGTTGTGCGGTTGCACCAGACCGCTGCCATGCGACGAGATTTTGCAAATCTTCCCCACCCTGATCAGGCCAAGGCTGCGCGGCGATCTTCGGCGGGAAATGTTCGAACGGTTTTGGTTCCAAAACGCGTTGTTAGAGGTGCCGTTGTTTGCGTGGAGACAACACGGTCGTGATCAGTTTTTTCTCTGTAGTCTCTCGCGAGGCGATCTTCGGCGGTGGACATCTGCGAATAGCGGCTGGCCTTGAAGCGTTATCGATAATCGAAAACTCACATAACTATAAGCGGACGCGGGGTGATTTGAGCGATTGGAAGGGTTTTTTCGGAGACATTGTTGACTGTTCAAATTTGGATACGCGCCAAGGTTCTGGAGTTCGCGCTTGTCATGTGGCTTGTACGGCCAGCATAGATCGAGGTGCTAAGCAGGTGTCGATTGCTTGGTCAACATGCTCGGCAAACAGGGAATTTGGCGATCTTTAGTGCGGTTCTCGAAAGATTGTTGAACCTTTGATAGAACTCAAGGTTCTGAAGAGTTGGGATCCTCTTTAAAAAAGCGAAATTCTGGAGGTTTGAACGAGTCACTTACAAAATTGTTTTCTCGTATATGTAATACAAAGGACTATTTCTTTGGTATGCTTAGATATCCTAGGTCATCTAAGGACACCCAGCAGTTGAGGCCATGGCCGTAACATCTGAGAGGTCATCGAATTTTACCTCCGGATCATCTTTCCATAGCTTCGAAGACTAGTTTTCTTGTATGTTGGGATGTCCTAGGTCATCTGGGGACTACGAGGCCTTGGTATCAACCGCCGTAACCAATTATAGGTCATCTGATTTTGACCCTGGATCAACCTCCCATAGCTTTAGCGGGTATGGTAGACTATTGTGATCATATTTGTTCTAACTGGGGACTCTCGCGAGTTCCTTGATGTGTACCGCCGTAAAAAGTAGGAGGTAATCAGATTTTGACACAGGATCATAGTTGCATAGCTTCAGAGAGTATCGAGGACTAGTTTTCTGATATTTTGGGATACCCTAGGTCATCTTGGGACTCCCAGGGGTTAAAGCCTTGGTGTCTACCGCCATAACAAGTAAGAGGTCGTAACATTTTTCTCTGAATCATCTTCCTTTAGCTTCAGAGAGTATCGAGGACTAGTTCTCGGGTTTGTTGGGATGTCCTAGATCATCTGGAGTCTCCCAGTAGTAAGACTTAAGCTTCTACCGCCGTAACAAGTAAGAGGTAGTGCAATTTTCTCCCTGGATCATACTCGCATAGCTCAAAATCGTATCAAGGCCTAGTTTTCTAGAATGCTGGGATGTCCTAGGTCATCTAGAGACTCCCAGGAGTTAAGACCTTGATGTCTACCGCCGTAACAAGTAAGAGGTCGTCCGATTTTTACTCTGGATCATACTCGCCTAGCTTCCGTGAGTATGGTAGACTATTTTTATCACATGTTGATATGTCCTAGATCAACTGGGGACTTCCGGAAGTTAAGGCCTTCGGGTCTACCGCCGTAACAAGTGAGAAGTAGTCGAATTTTGCCCCTGGATCATACTCGCATAGCTTCAAAGCGTATTGAGGACTAGTTTTCGGGTATGTTGGTCCTATGTCATCTGGAGACTACCAGGAGTAATGACCTTGGTCGTCAGATTTGACTCTGGATCATACTCGCCTAGCTTCAGTGAGTATGTAGACTATTTTGATATGTTCTAGATCAACTGTGGACTACCTGGAGTTAAGGTCTTCGTATCTACCGCCGTAACAAGTGAGAGGTAGTCGAATTATGCCCATGGATCATACTCGCATAGCTTCAAAGCGTATTGAGGACTAGTTTCCTGGTATGCTGGGATGTCCTAGGTCATCTATAGACTTCCAGGAGTTAAGACCTTGGTGTCTACCACCATAACAAGTAAAAGATCATCAGACTTTGACTCTGGATCATACTTGCCTAGCTTCAGTGAGTATGGTAGACTATTTTGATCATATGTTGGTTGTTCTAGGTCAACTGGGGACTTCCGGGAGTTAGGGACTTCCTGTCTACCGCCGTAACAAGTGAGAGGTAGTCGAATGTTGTCCCAAGATCATACTCGCATAGCTTCAAAGCGTATTGAGGACTAGTTTTCGGGTGTGTTGGGATGTCCAAGGTCATCTGCAGACTCCGTGGACTCCTGATGTCTCCCACCGTAATAAGTAAGAGATCATCAGCTTACTACAATGGATCAAACCCAAAAAAAAAAAACTCGCATAGCTTCAGTGAGTATGTTTGACTATGGTTGACCTTTTTGTCGATATATTGGTATGTCCTAGATAATTCAGGGACTCTTGGAAGTTAAGACTTAATTTTTTTCCTACAAACCTTGATTTTTTCAAACCTTTCAAAAGCCTAGAACATCTGAAGATTCGCCTAAATCATGTACGACATCTCTATCAAGCACCTGAGTAAGATCACCTTCACGGGGACTTGCATTGCGTCAAACTCCGCCATCTCGGATTTCCACTTCCTTCTAGAACTCTCGCGTAACTTTTACTTTTCATGATCGCGCTGAAAACAACAACAACTCCGTCAAAAGCTCGCTGGTACCCAAACCACTTTTCCTTTCCCGGCGAAACCAAAAACCCGTAGGCCCGATATCGATCCATCGCGTAAAGTGCTCGAGAGAGAGAGCACATGTGCGAAAGTCATAAAAGGTCTGGCCATTTCCGACGAGCGACGTCTAGTCGAAGCAGTTGCCGCCGCCAGGTTGTCTGAAACCGGCCGTAGTGGAGTAAAAGAGCAAAATCTGACAAGAATTACCGCCAGCGCACATCGTCATTAAGTCGGTGTTGATGGGGTTTTCTGGTTGGCTTGCCAACTCCTTCGCGCACGCACCGCAAAATTTTCTCACGCATTTTGAGTGGTCGGGGCACAGTGAAAAGGAAACGTGTAATTTTACAAGCGTGTAATTTTTTTACGTGGAATTGAGGGAATGGAATTCCTCTTGCAAAGGGATCATGCGCTTAGCTGTAAATTTTACAGATAAATGCATGTAATTTTACATTTGCGTGATGGTAAATGTGTAACTTTACGCGCATGAAAGCATGTACTTCTACAAGCCAAAACATGTATTTTTACAAGCAAAAACATGTAATTGTACAATTACGTCAATTTCACCTAATTATTCTCAAAAACGTCGCATTTTTCATCGTCCTTGTTGACACAGTGTCTGACAGACGCAGCAACAGCAGCAAAAAAAGAAGCGAAACGCAGCCGTTGTTACAACACACATCTTTTCGGTCACGATTCCCCCCTAACCACTACTCGTATGTGTATGTGTGCGAGTGTTTTACGATTTTGGTTTACACATTGTTCAACACAGATAATTACTCGCCAAGAGAGTGCGCGCGCGCGCTCTTCGTTTTGGTTACGCTGTCACGATCTTGCCGCCACACGTCAAGTTTCGAGCGATATTGGGTTGTGAATGTGCGCGGTTGTGTGTTGAGTTGCAGTGCGATTTTCTCTTTCAATTGATCACAGACAAAAGTTCCGCTAAATTTGAGGATTTATTAATTTTTGAGAAAATCTATTTTTACTCTGAAAAATCGAAATTCCTGGCAACACTGCCTGTTACCAACCACCTAATCGAGATTCGATATCCTTCTCAAGCAGAACGTGCTGTGCATGTTCGAGAAGAGCTCTCAGCATGAAGAACAAGCTTGAATCAGTTCCTTCTGTTTGCTTGCGAGCCTAGCCCAGCTTTTTCGCATATGGTTGTCATCTTCCAGATAGCACCCGCGCGATTAGCATATTTGACGAATCGAATACTTGTTCAAACAATGTGTAAATTATCTAACATTTATTCAGGCGATTTTTTTTTTTGTGGTCTTTCGTGTATTTTGCTTGATTTATTGTTCGTCTTTTTTGCGACACGATGCATTTACATTAGATTAGCTTAGAATTCTAAATGTCAAATGGTTGAGCTCTTATTTTAGATTTCCAACTTTTAAGGCAAATGTCCCTATTTTGGGTCTAATGTTCTTTTTCGATTTAAATCATAGCGTGATTTTCGATGGTTAAAAAATGAAATGAAAAATTATTGCCCCACAATACATCGAAATAATACATATTAGACCAAATATATCAGCAAAGCTTAATTTTACTTTATCGTAATTTAGTTGCCGGCCTAAGGATATTGGATTTGCTAAAAAAAAAACCATGACAATACAGCAATGGTGAAATTTACTCAAAATAAGAACAATTATTTGAAATGTTTCAAGAAGATGTAAACAAATCCAGAATATTAAATCGATTGATCCAAGAAGTACCTCCAAAGTGGTCAAAAATTCAAAAAGCTTTGACCCCATACTTCAAATGCCAAACAAGTGTCTGTCAATGACAACAACAAACAAATCCCGCAAATTCCACCCCACAAAATTTCCGGATTCCAGCATCCTTCTCACGCCCTGACAGCCCCCGATATGGCGCCAGCAGCAGCACCACTTACAGGCAAAGTTCAGGTTCAACAAACGCCTCGTCGTTGTTTTGACGTTTGCGGCATTCCTTCGCCGTGGCATTATTCGCAGTATTGTTCGCAACCACACACAACGTGCGCCCGACTTTGTCTCCAGACGACAGCTGAGCGAGTTTTAGACTAAACCGTTACTGCGGGTTACTTTGATTGGAGTGAAGATGAAAGTTTGAGCATGAATTCAAACAAGGGCGTCTATGTCATATGATGGGGTAATCAAGGGCATATATGTTCTAACAATCCAAACCTTGCATTGCACTTTTTTATATAAGATCAACATTTAAGTACTCTTCTAAAATTTTTGAATGAATAATCAATAAATTCTTGAAATTTGAAAATATTTAAGGGCGTCTACGTGAATTTTTTCAAGGGGTTCTTTGATCCAAGTGACATACTAAGAGCATTCCTTAAACGTATAAATTTAAATTGTCATAAATTATTAGCAACTCGAAAAGGGTCACGGCCGAAAAAGGTCAAGGGCGTCTATGTCTTAAAGCAGCCAAGGGCGTCTACACTCTCAAAGTAACGCTTCCTTAGGGTACGCGCAGCGTGCTCAGCACTTCCTTTTTCGCGATTCCGCGGTTCCTCCGCACAACAAACCGTCAAAAATGTTAAAAGAGAAAGTGTCTATAAATAAAAGGAAGGCTGAAGTAGCAGAGTGGCCGCCGCCGCGACAACAACAACTACGGGATATTTTTTTCTGCGATGCAGGAAAGATTGCGGTTAAAGAATTGCGAACTTTTTTTCGCCTTCGTTCGTCTTTTTGACATTCCGTTGTTGAACCCTGCTGTTGTTGTTGACGTTTTCGGCGTTTTGGTGCCTATTTTGACACGCACACACACACTTTTGTGTGTGGGGGGATTTTGCGGCGTTTTTGGACGGACAGATATTTATTAAGCCGTTTTTCTCTTCATCGAGGGGAAATCTTGTTAGCCCATCTGACAGTTTGCGCAGCTGTCAAACCGACGGACGGGTCTGTTTGTGTGTGCAAATTTGGCAGCTGATTTCGCCTCGCGATGATGAAGATGCGAGCTGATGGACGGGGGATGACCGCATGACCTCGAAAAATGAGGAAGTTTCGAGCGAGGATCCCACGTTCAAAATTGTTGTTTTTCGATGTAGTAATTACGATCGTCAGAAGAAGCTAAGATATCCGTGAACATGTTCCGATGCTCTTCGGAAAGGTTAACGATGACGATCTGTGCACTGCTAACGGTGAAGATCATCACAACAGAGATCGAGTTGATCGGGCAGTGATTCACTTTGTGTTTTGTGATGCTGACAAGATGACGAGCACGATCGTAAAAAATTGTGCCTGACGAGCGTTGAACCTTGTGTGTGGCGAGTGAATCTTTATTCATGGAGTCGGTATTTCATGAATGATTCTTTGAGATCATGAACATTCATTTTAAAATAACTTTTTCTAGATGTCTTTAGCATAACATTATCGTGTTCGCTTTCAAGATTTAGTTTACGTTATTTCCAAATGGAAATTATCAAAAAGCAGTGATTTCAAGAAATGATCAAAATTTAAAAGCATTCGATTGCCGCAATTTCCACCATAACACTTAAATAATTGCACATCTTGCAAAATTTCCACTCGAAACCGCCAATTTCATCCACCTCAAACCACCACAAATTCAAAAGACTTCAACGCGTGCTACAAGCCACGAACCGAACCCCGGTTGAAAGCCCATTTCCACGCTAATAACAAATTTTCATCGTTCGCGCTTTTTACTATCGGGGGCCGGGCGATGATAACGTGAATTAATCCAAATTTTTACCCACTCAAGGGGGTGGCCAACCACGTGACTTTGCGCGCTTTAATTAGCGCCGATTTCGTGGTCAGTTTAAAGGTGAGCTGGTGCGTTTGGACGGTGAAGTTTTAACGCGAATTGTTTTGTTAGGTGGAAGAGGTTTTAGTTGAAGTGATTATGGACTGCTTGGTAACGGGTGTTATGAACGTAGATAAGCGGATTAGGTAATTTTGAAGTAAGAAAGGGTGATCGTTTGGACAATCAGACAACTTTACTTGCTTTGTAAGGTTGAACTCAACATCGAAAGTCAAATCAGAGCAATTCTCTTAAGAGCGAGTTTTTCACCAATGTGTAACAGGTCGTATCGAGGTGCTCCGATTTGAAAGAAACTTTCAGCATTTGTTTGTCTATACATGAGATGAACTCATGCCAAATATGAGCCCTCTACGACAAAGGGAAGTGGGGTAAAACGGGCTTTGAAGTTTGAGGTCAAAAAAACATAAAAAATCTTAAAATTGCGCGCATTTCCGTAAAACTTCATCAATTCCAACTCTCTTAGATGCATTCGAAAGGTCTTTTGAAGCACTTCAAAATGTGCCATAGACATCCAGGATTGGTTTGCAATTTTCTCTTAGCTTTTGCAAATTACTGTCAAAAATGGTTTTTTTTTTAAACCTTAATATCTTTTTCCAACAGCCTCCAACACCCATACTCCCATAGGTCAAAAGATAGGCAATTTCATGGGCTATAAGCCTACGGTATTAACTTTTTGGCCAATCGCAGTTTTTCTCATAGTTTTTCGATTTTTCTGTAACAAACATTTTACAACGTTAATTTTTGCCCTGTAGGCCTCCATAGCGGCACTTTTTTGTCTCAATTTTGTCATATTCGGAATCCTCGGACAATTTCACGTAAATTAGAAGTATTGGAGTTTTAAATTTGATTGGAAAAATTGCCATTTAGAATGAATTGAAATATTTTTTAACAATTTGTTGGAATAGAGGTAAAACAGGTTTTCGCCTACTTGATACATCATTTGACGTATTGCTCATAGGGTAAATAAAATCTATTTCTTTTTTCAAAAATGTTTTATTTAATTATTTTTTAAATCAAAATTACAATTCCAATACTTCTAACTTACGTGAAATTGTCCGAGGATTCCGAATATGACAAAATTGAGACCAAAAAGTGCCGCTATGGAGGACAGCAGGGTAAAAACTAACGTTGTAAATTGTTTGTTGTAGAAAAATCGAAAAACTATGAGAAAAACTGCGATTGGCCAAAAAGTTAATACCATAGGCTTATATTCCATGAAATTGTCTATCTTTTGACCTATGAGAGTATGGGTGTTGGAGGCTGTTGCAAAAAGATATTAAGGTTTTAAAAAAATCCATTTTTGACAGTAATTTGCAAAAGCTAAGAGAAAATTTCAAACCAATCCTGGATGTCTATGGCACATTTTGAAGTGCTTCAAAAAACCTTTTGAATGCATCTACGAGAGTTGGAATTGATGAAGTTTTACGGAAATGCGAGCAATTTTAAGATTTTTAGGTGTTTTGGACCTCAAACTTTGAAGCCCGTTTTACCCCACTTCCCTTTGTCGTAGAGGGCTCATATTTGGCATGAGTTCATCTCATGTATAGACAAACAAACGCTGAAAGTTTCATCCAAATCGGAGCACCTCGATACGACCTCTAGAACAAACCGAACAATATTTACAAATACTGCCTCTTAATAATGTTCATTTTTTTTAATTTCATTTACGTTTTTTTATCTGTGTAAAATTTTGTATGTACTTTCCCTATGACCAAAGAAGTCACGAATTTTCTGATCAATTTGGTATCTTCAGCAAAATTGTAGATATTGATCAGAATTGTAATTAGATCAATAATTTTAATTGTTGATAAACAACACTTCAATCTAAACATGGACGACAATTTTTAAATAGCTTAAAAGAAATTAAAAATGTTTTTTATTTGTTCTTTGTTTTGCTTTGGATTTTAAATGAACTACAAAATTCCGGTGTGACTCAAATTGAATAAGCCTTCTCTAAATATATTTCTTTTATATATATTTATTTATATGACATGACTAGCAAAGCATGAAAAATTTCTTTGAAAATGTCTAAGAAAAACAAGAAGCGACAACAAATAAAATGATACCAGTCAATGTAATATTTGAGATTAGTTTTGAATTTCTTGTTTTTATTTATTTTTTATGTTTTTTTAGAGGAATAAATTTGGAAATCGGTGTACTGATTGTTTTGTTTTGTCCCTGTTTTACCCGAAATAATTCAAAACATTATGCAAAAAATAGGCTTGAAGAGTCTTAGTTCATTACATTTGTGCTGATTTGCCCCAGATGCCAAATTAATTACCGTAAAACGGGGTGACTTTGATAGTTTTGCGATTTTTCCACAAAATGAAGAGTATAATTAAAATACATACGGAATGGTTTGGAATCATACTGACCGTGGTAGAGAAGTGTTCAAAGTTGAGGTACTTTTCATAAAATTTTGAAAAGTTTAAAAAGTTAGTTAACTATAGTGATGAAAATGTTGTTTAAAGTCATTATTTTAAACTTCTCAAAGTGCCATGATTTTCTCAATGAACATGATTTTGAATCAAAAAACGGAATGCATTTTCGGATTCTTTGGACAATTTTACACTAGGAGAAGGTGAAATAAGTTTGTAAATAATAAATAATATGTGTTTTTGAAACACAATTAAAAAATCTCCAAATTTATAGGCAATTTCAGTTCAACAACTTTCTTGTAAAATGTGAAAATTTATGATTCGAGCTTCGAATTCAGTATAAAATGCAATATACATCCATAATTTTATAAACAAAACTAGTTTTTACAAATTTCAGGCAAAATTCGGACTTCTTAAAATTTTTACCTAAAATTTATATGTATTTTGTTTATAAACTTAGTTTACTAGATACACACATTGATTTTATTCTTAAAAACTATATCAGCTACTTTAGTGATGGTACATTTAACGTACAAATAAAAGTTTGAACATCTCAAATATGATTTTAACAGGAAAAACTTTGATAGTCACCCCGGAATTTAAACTAAGAATTTTTAACGTAACTATTTTTCTAAACACTTTTGAAAAAACTTTTTTTTCCAAAATAGTGCATGGACTTTGTGTAACCTACCCCAGTACATGTTTTAAAAATAATAATCTTGAGAAAAATCTTACCTGTTGGAAAATATTGCAAAAACAAATTGAAATCCTTTCAAAATCACCCCGGTTTACGGTACATATAATTACAAATAATTTAATATTACAAATAATGTAATATGTTTTTTTTTTATTTCAAATTTCGATTGTCCACGCTCCATACAAAAAAGATTGTTTTTGTATGGACAATTGTCCACAAGGGGGGTTGAGATTACCAAAAAAGTGTTAACGTGGTTTGTGGATGGTCCCTTTCGATTACAATGTGTTCAGCTGTTTATCTATTTCTACGATCAAATCTGAATTTCCAGATGAAAGTTTGATTTATTTTTTTCAATTTCGGGAATTCCCGGGACAATATATAAAAATTTCCGGGGTTTGGTAATTCCCGGTTGTGTAAAAATCCCGGGAATTCCCGGGATGGACGCCCAAAATAGCGTCATTTTTATAGAAACAATACCGCAGCAAAAATGAAGGTATTGTTAAAATTTTCAAACCTTTCGAAACTAATTATTTCTCGAATTGTGAAATCAACCTCAGCATTTGAAAAGGTCCAAAAAGACTTATTTTGTACAATATCAATAATTATATAAATTTGAGAAATTTGAGAAATTTTACAATAATTTTATTTGAAAAATTTCAAAAGTATGTTATTTTTTACATCAAAGTTCGGACACATATTTGTGAATGTAGAGAAAATCTCATTTTTCCTGTTTACTTTTCTTTCAGAGGCTGTATCTCAGCAACCATTGATTGATTCAACTTACAATGACTTTGATGCAAATTGATAATAATTTTTCTGATCTTTTCGGAAAATAATATTTGTAATAATGGTCAAACATGGTCATGACTTTCGCTTTAAAAAAATATTTTTTCATCTAAAACAAATCCAAAAATAGGAATTTGAAAAAGTGGTTTCTTTTCTCAATTACTATTTTGTGTCCAATTAGGAAATAGTAGTTTATGCAACAAGTTGCAAAAAGAGGATTTTTTCAGCACGAGTCGTACATTTATCCAACGAGGTTCACCGAGTTGGATAAATACGAAGAGTGCTGAAAAAATCAAGTTTTGCAACGAGTTCCATACAACATTTTTTGCAATTCCAAAAAACACAAACTGAGGTAAATTTTATGTCAAATTTTCATGTATTTTGTCAATAAATCGTTTAAATCAAAAAAATGTTGAAAAGTGTTACTTTTCGAAACAAGTGCTGAAAAGTTCAACTTTTCAGCACCCATTTGAGTGCTGAAAAATAGAACTTTTCAGCATTTATTTTGAAAAGTGTTGCTATTCGATTCTGTTATTTTTGGTACAGAAAAGTAGGCTATTTCGTCGTTCAAGAATGACAGGAAAAGTAAATAGTTTCACGACGGAATTGCAAAAAAGGTATTTTTTAGAATGTTACTATTTTCTCTTGAAAAGTCTTAAGCAATACCTCAACATCGTTTCCTGGGCTTGGATAAACATGACAAAATCCAGTATGCAATCTGCTAAAATCACCGGCACTGCGATTCCTAGTAATCAAAATAAAGTTATTTCTGACTAACCAGAAAAAATATAACGTCCACAGATTGTGTTGGTAAACTTTTCAAGGTTATTATAGTTTCTTAAGATTGGGAAGAATCTATCTCACAATTCCGCAAAGGTATATCATAGATACCCAATGGTAAACATGATTCTAAAGATATTAAATGCCTCAAAGTAGACAAAGATCTCGAAACACCCTAAGATCCTCAAGCTCTCACTTGTCGCTACCTGCTCCCGCAACAACTTCATCAAATCACGGCCACCACGACCTACGACAACCACCCGGCGGCAGCTATGACAAGCAAAAACATAACACAGAACAAAGTCGTTGATTTTCACCGCTCTCGACAACAATAAAAAACCGCTCTCCGCTCCACTTTTTCTCCTCCCTTAATTTGCAACCAATTTTCAATGGCAATGACAGCGCGTGTGATCTGCGCGGCGCGCGCAAAAACTGCATCTGCGGCCGCTTTTTACAACGGACTTGGGACCAACAAATTAGAACCAGGCCGGGCAGAATACAAGTTCCGAGCGCGGTGACTGACGGTCACCGTGCTCCGATTTTCATTCATAATTATCGTTAAATCGAAAAGTTTATTTTTATGACACTGGTTACGACGACAACGACCGGCAGGTCGTAACCGGGTCTAGGAAGCAGAATGACAACCACCGAATCGGCTCCGCTGCGCGGAGCAGGGAGGGAACAAATTTGATACGGTCATTAGCGCGATAATTCAATTGTGGTGCACAAAAGTCGACGACACGAGGTGGCCGGTTCCAACCCAGTCATGTCATGACCAGTGCAGAGACCGCAACGCGCAAGGTTACGTAATTGGTATTAATTTTCCCCCGGCAGCCGGGCTGGGGTTGACCGTCAACGTGGCCGAAAATTGGGCCAGAACAAGCCGTGCCGATGTTCGGTAATGAGGTTGATCGATATCTCGCGGCCAAGTGAGACCGGACCGGAGAATTGGATGATTAATTAAGTGGCTGAGTGATTGTGGGACAACTGCGGAGTTGATACCAGCCAAGTGGAACTTGAGCGCGACTGTTCCGTTAGTATGATTAGTCCGTGACCTTTTGGGTGGGAAATGATCCGTCAAATAGCTTTGCGGACTTCCTCGCTGGAACTCCCAGGGTCGTCAACGGATCGGATTGAACCAAGTTAAGCTAGTATCTTCGATATTGATCAAGTTCAAGAAGATACCTAGGTGATCGAGGGTCATAATAATTTCACGATCTTCAAGAAATGATCCATACAAATCGTTTTGAAAGTCTCAAAAATTCCACTAATTACTTCAACCCAAAAAACAACCCGTTTACAAGAAGTGCATCAAGACCAACACAAGCACACACAATTGAGACCAACATTCCAACAAAACCACACGACCACACACACGAGTGCGATCTCGCGGGAAAGGAACCGGTTCACCGGGAGATCAAATCCAACCAAGTACGACGACGACGACGAGGCCACCCCCGCCGATCCTCTCTCTCTCTCACTCACTAGCAGTAGTTGGTGACCTTCACGAGAACACGGTAAATTGCAAAATTGCATAACGGAAATTACACCGCGCACTCCGTGAGTCCTCCTTGTGTGAGTGCAAGTGAATGTGGCGATCCACTTTTGCTTGCACTATTCGACGGTGTATGAGTGTGTGTGTGTGTGTGCAGCACACGAGACTATCGCGTGAAACGGTCAGTGATCATCGTAAATGGCACACTTTTTTTTGCTGCGCGGAATCCTCTCTCACGCACACTGCACTGCACTCTCACTTTCTCTCCCTCGCGCTCCTCAACGAGTGTCAAGTTCGTCGCTGCCAAAGACAATAGTGCGTTCAAGTCTCCAAGTTAAACGCGGGGCTTTGGCTTGATGAGGATCATCTAGACAAGCGCTTAATTAAGAACGCTTTGCTAATTAGTCGACTCTGTTAAGGTTAGATTTGGCTGATTTCGAGGGGAAAAGAACCGGATTCCGAAAATTTACCCAATTTTGCCGGCATCTTTGACCACACTTTAATCATCCGACCGATCCTGCAGGTGTTCCAGCCGATCGCCAATTTACCGTAAGCTTTCAAGATTTGTCCGCAATACATTTTATGACAATCTTTTCTTCTACGGACGCGCAAAACATCCCCGCCGAGATTTGTGCACAGGTGTGAATTCCGCCTCACAGACCAACGGACGTCAACCGAGTTCAAACTTGGCAGAGGGGAAGAGTCGCGTTTAAAATATTTTTTGCGATGAATTTTAAAATGTGTTTGCTTTCTTGCGGATTGGTCGCGACCACCGCGGTAATAAGGCACTCTGGCAAACATGTCACACGCGCGGCTAGAGCCATCGGAACCCTGCCAGATCCGAAGTTTAAATCTGGAGTTTTTTTGAAAAGGTCCAATAAACCAAATTTTCAGTTTTTGCTTTTTGGGTGTTTTTCACACCCAGGGTTGTGTTACGTCCAAGCACTTTTCTTGACAATACTTATAATTGTAGTACATCAGCGAACACCCGAAAATGAATTACAACAATTGAAGCGGCCAGCCCCACTGCGTTGTGTTTACCGCAGGAAGGATTATGAGAACGGACCACATTTCACAGAATCAACCGGAGAGGAAGGATACGTGGAGCGTTTGGTACGGTAGGAAGGATTTTGAGAATAAATATTGGGATAGTAAAAATATTAGAAATCTTCAAAATAGGTTGAAAATTATGCAAGTAATCGTAAAGAAACAGATATTTGTGTCTTTCGGATCATTCTGTAGGTCAATTTATGGATCAATTTGTAGAATAATTGGGATGGAAGGAAACTTCGCATTTAATGAGATCTCTCTTTGGAATCTCTTGGGATCATTTGAATTGTTATCCAAGAATCCACGAGGGAGGGCCTCGTGGCGCGGTGGTTAGTGGCTTCGGCTGCCGATCCCTAAGTTGCTATGGGGCGCGGGTTCGATTCCCGCCTTATCCTCTTGGCCTTCTATTGGATGGGGAAGTAAAACGTCGGTCCATTTGCGTAAAAGAGATTTTGGGTGACTCACCTCACATAACCTTCGGACGCCTAGAAATGAGCAGAAACTTCCAAAAGACAAAAGACAAAAGATCCGGGGGTCATTAAAGTGGATTGCTTTGTTTTTTTTTTTAGATTTTCTTTTGCCAGATTTTTCCAAATTTTTTATCGATATTTTTCCACCGGATTTTTAATTTTTTGCCTGGTAACCCTGACTCTATACAATTTTGACAGCTGTCCATTTAAAAATCCTACGTAAATATTCGAAAATCTGTATCTTTCGGAGGCATTTTCTGATCGATTTGGTGTCTTCGGCAAAGCTGTAGGTATTAATAAGAATGAAACGAAACAAACATAACAGAAACAATCTCGAATTAAGAATCGACTTTTTTTACAAAAAAAAAATCCAAAAATCTACATTGCCCTAGTTTGATTTATTTTAAACTCGCAATTTTTGAATTATTGAGAAATACAAACCAAAATGTTGCCACCGAGGTATGGTTTTTGAAAAAAAAAAGTGATTTTTGAATAATATATAAAATTTCGAATTTTTTTTTTAATTCAGTTTCTCACGAAAAAAATTTCAATCAAAAAATACTTTCAGGAAATTTTGAAAAGAGTGTTTTCAAGATGGAGCCGCTAAAAGTTTGATTTTAAAAAAAAAAATCAGTTTTTCGATTTTGAAAAATAGTGTCCAAAAGTGTCAATTACTGGACACATGTTTTTCTAAAATTTCAAAAAGTTCCTATAAATTTGTCAAAGAAACATTAGATTAGACCTCTGGTTGCTGCGATGAAACTGATGAAAGAAAAAGAAACTGGAAAATTAAAGTTTTCTAAGTCTCACCCAACAACCCTCCATTTTCTAATGTCGATATCTCAGCAACTAATGGTCCAACTTTCAATGTTAAAAATTAAAACTTTTCGTGATATTTTCTGTTTTCTCAGAATTTTTTTTTTTTGCAGATTTGGAATCAAGATTGGCATTTCAAAGGGCTAAATGTTCAATATTACGCCATTTTGAAATGTTAATCTTCCTTTAAAAGATTAAAAAAAAGTTTTCGAAGAGATTACAAAATTTCATAAATGTTTCATTGGTAAACATTGATGAATGCTATTTTTGAGCACGATGGAACAATTTTAGTCTCTAGAATCACTCAAATTTTGGTATTAAAAAAAGATATCGATGTAACCATTGATATTAATTATCAAAAATTAAAAGTAAATATCTAATTTTTTTAGAAATCCTTGGGATACCAGGATATCACGTGTGCACAGAATGCGTGAGTAGAGTTTAACACTATTTTGCAGATATGTTTTAATTAAAATTTTACTCTGGATTGGCGTCCTTGATCTCTGGGATAGCTGAGATTTCTGAAATAATAAAACTATTTAGGATCCATCGATAAGATCATATTGATCAAAGATTCATTTAATTGAAATCATTTAAATTCAAGCGATGTCTGGTCTCTTAAAACCCGTTGCAATCTTTGAAAAGGTTGAAATTTCAAAAATAAAAATTTTGAAAATTAGTATTTCCAAGGAAATTCGAACCGGTCATCGCAGGGTTAACCCGCTGAAGCTCAATAGCTAAAGGGGGAACCACAGCGCACCGACCATTATGGAATTCATAACGAAGCATGACGAATTGACCATCATGAATCGACCTAGCCTAGCTGGGACGGAGGAGCGGGGAGAGAGTCACCTTTTAGTTTTGGTAGTACCAACACGATCCCGGAATCGCTAGCCTTGCGCGATCTATCTCTTCTTTCGCGTTGACATTCCTCTGCAATGGCAGAATACAAGAATTTTGAAGTACTTTTTAGAATTGCACTCAAAAACAATGAACCTTGGTTGATCAATAACATCTTTATGGAGTGATACTTTCGCCTGCAGATTGAATATTGACATTTCGGTCACGCTTGGGATGCAAACACGCAAAAAAGTGCGATAAAAAGTGGTGCGAGCGTAAAATGGTGGGAAATTGGCTTTTTAATGGTCAATCCTACGGCGATCAGCGCAGTTTATCTTACGAACCGGGCACGTTAGAGCTGTAGCGGTTAATGTGATCAGATAATACGAAGCTAATTGAGATTTAAGGCTGGATCTTTGATATGAATTAGTAGATAACGATCTGGACAAATGGATTCGTGAGACCAAATTCTGCGTCTATTGATCTTGTGACAGTGATTCTACGAACAGCTATTGGAGTTTTTGTAAGGTGTAGCATATCTTCCAGCATATTTCAGTTTCCTAGGACATCCTGGATCTATTAGAAGCTCATACCGACTGTTTTGCAGTATAGCGTCGAATTAAGAGGATAAGGGAGATTCTCCACTAAATCTTCAAAAATAGAGACGATTTTAAGAGTCATGAAGTTAAAGATTACGTAGGATCTTTTCAAAATTCTAAAATATTTAGGGGGTAAGAGAAATTCTCCACTTTTATTATGAGTCATACAGTTTAAATTTCAGACTTGAAACATTGAGATTGTATAACTCCGTGCAGCAACAAGTAGCCACGTAAAGCGGTTTACCATTGTGTTCTAAGATTGGCATTGCTCCAGGCACCCACTTTGAAGTCAATCGATCTCGATTACGCACCTTCAGGGGTAATCGAACTTTCGCAATCGATACCCACCGTAGCAAATCGACCACCCCAAAGTGTCCAAATCCAATCTGCACAACTCCATTATAATCACGCTGAGAGTTCAACCAATTTGTCACGGAACAACTCCACTCCGACTGTGCTGCTGACAGGTCACCTTATTCGGCGCAAGGAATCAAACGAAACCGCCTGTTTGCATGTATAGACTCTACGGTCACGGTCCAGAAAAGTGTCGGCATATCGATGACGAATGAGTGCACACATTTTTCCCAAACATTAACCCTCCCCCTCCTATAAAGTCGCGCAGACATCTCACTGATCGTAAACATCGCGACACTTTACATAACCTCAAAATTGTGTGCTGTTAATGGTTCCACTACGACAACGCGTGGGAGGCCATCAAGTCCGAGCTTTCGAGGCGCCAGGAGAAGAGTGCAACTCTTTGTAAAGAAGTGTGTTGATGAGTCTGAGGCGGCGCGTTTTTTTTTTTTTTGCAGGTGTTACGTAACGCACTTGATCGTAAACAACCTAAATTTTATGGGAAACAAATGGGCTTGTTTTTGGAGGGGGAGATTTAGAGTCTACATTTTTAGGGGGTAACAACAACAATGGAGCATGGCCCGGAAAATCACCGTGGTAAGATTAGGTTATGTTATGTTAGGGCGATACTCACAGAGAGTTGCATTGTCTTTTCGGATGAAGGCACTTTTCCCATAGATATTTGGGCATGGAAGCGTTACGGAGGTAGCTTGCTAGTTACGAAGACCATGATCTTGTTCAGGTGTTTGAAGTACTTTGTTAGTTAACAAGAGATTTAATTAGCAAAATTATGGCAGTGAAACTCAATACACGTCGACGTGCCTCCCAAGCTACGCTGCTATAGAATGGACTTGATCAAACAAATAAGCTTCTATTCTAGTTACCGTGCCACCCGAGCTACGTTGCTGTGTAGCTGACTTGATCAAACCAAACAGTTTTCACGTCGACGTGCCACCCAAGCTACGTTGTTATGAAGTGGACTTGAACAATCATGTCAACTTCCTGAAAACTTTCTAAAGTTTCACATTCTTTCTCCAATAAAAAGTTATTAAATCAAGTCATCCCGGAGGGATTATTCCCCCAATTCCATTACCAACAAAGAAAACTTCCAAATCGCCAACCTTAAATTTAATGCCATTTGATTAGTTTCGCGAATTCCTCCACTCTTTTTTCACTCGATCTTCATTAGCATAAGCCACTAAGCCTCTCCTCCACGTTTGTGAGGTAGCATATATTTTCTCGCGATTTTCGTGAAATTTGAAATCAAAACCAAACCGGTTTGCTAAAACGTCGAGAAATCGAAAAAAAAGTTGGCATAAATTTCTCGATCCCCCTAAAAAGTGTCCAGCTGGGGGTCCAGGTGGCCCAGAACCTGCGCGCGAAACGTGTCAAGTTTCCCGCGAGGATGTTCCGTGCCGATTCCCAAGATGGTGGTAGAAAGTCAAACTCGTTTGACCGGGCCTCGTTCAAACGAGGAGACAGGTTTGGTTTTGGTTTGGTGCGAGAATCTTCCCCCCTCGAGAAATGGGACAATATTTGTGCCGAAAATTAGCACTGTTGCTAAGCGCGAGTTTGGCGACTTGCCGGGGAGATGTTCGAGTGGTCCGCCGGTTGGCGAAGAACTTGAGAGTGTTTGATTTGGGCACATTTCGGTTGACTTGGCAAACGATGGGCTTCGAGTGTGTTTTGTGGGACTTTGTTCGCGAAAGAGCGTTGGTTTTGAACTCCAATGTTTGTTTGAGCAATATATTTTATTTTTTGAATAATGGGATAAGGGAAATTCTCCACTGAAACTTCTTCAAAAAAGTTTCACTAGAACTGAATATCAGAGTTAGTTAGATTAAGTTAAATCTTTTGAACAATTCCAGTTTTTAAAGGGGATAAGGGAAATTCTTCACTGCATCTAAAAAAACAGTCAAATTTATTACAAATTAGGTTGTCTTTTAGCCGTTTTCTAGAAGGTTAGAGATTTTTCTTGTAATTCATAAAGTTTAAGATTGAGTTGAATCTTAAGTACAATTCCAGTTTTTTCAGAGGATAAGGAAGATTCTCTACTGAATCATGAAAAAAGTTGGGCAGTTTTTGGGAAAGTTAGAGACTATTCGTTCAGTCATAAAGTGTAAGATTGATATTAATGCATTGAACAATTCCGGTAGTTTTAAGGGGACAAGGGAAATTCTCCACTGAATCTTCAAAAAAGTTTCACTTGAAGTTGGACGATTTTTGGGAAGGTTAAAGACTTTTCTAAAGGTTAGACTAACATTGAATTGATTTTTTTTAACAATTTAAGTTTTTAAGGTTAAGGGAAATTCTCCACTAAAACCCAAAAAAAATCAGTCAAATTAAACATTAAGATGAATATGAGTCAGTTTTTGTTAGGTTAGAAATGATTTGGTGTAAGATTGTTGAATCAATTGGACAATTCTAGTTTTTTAAGGGGACAAGGGAAATTCTCCACTGAATCTTAAACAAAGTTTTACTTGGAGTTAGACCGTTTTTGGGAAGGTTAGAGTCTTTTCTTATACGTCATAAAGTTTTGCTTTGTTTAAAACAACGTATTGCCTATCAATTAATCTTTCAATTCATTCAAACTCTTCAAACTTTTAAAAGCCTTTCAACTCCATCAATCCCAACAATGCGGACCCCCAACCGATTATGCCATTTAAGCGTTAGCATTCGCACTCAGCGATTCCTGCTGTTCCAATCACTCGTCACCCCCACCCAAAACAAACGAACACACACACACTAATCCAACCCACGAAAAGCAGCCTTCCATCGGACCACGAAATTACGTTAATTGAAAGCGAACCACCAGGTTCAGCAACATAAAACATATGCTCCGCCGGGGTTGTTCAAACACCGGGCACAACACAACTCAACCGAAACCGAAACAACAATATCGAGCGCGGATTTCGCCAACTAGGAACAAGGAAGGCAGAGCCAGTGCGCGCTTCGAACGTTTCTTCAAACTTCGTGCTACGAGTTTTTAATTCCACATTTGCAGCAAGCGGAGTGATTGATTTCGGGGGGCTGTCGACTACCTCCTTCTCCTCACTGATTTGACTACAGCAAGTAGGTTGAGGGTTGACCTCACTGTTGGCGGAGCTTTGCGGGACTGACCTTCTTGAAACTTGCGGGTTGTTCACCGAACTCCTTGCTGCGGTTTGCACCGGATTTGATAAGCGGAAGTTGACGTACCTGGAAAAGATCAAGAGAGAAAAAAAAAACAAGATATTAGTGACACTTCCTGAACTGGATTACGAAATTTGAAGGAGATCAAAAGAGACGACGAGCGTTTAAGAGTTCGCGCTTCGGCGAGTTCCGTTGCGCACACACACATGCACGAAACAGCTGTGAAACAACCGCATAATGATCGTTGTAATGTGGTTTGTTTGAACATGCTGATCGAATCATTAATTCGACATTATACAATCGTCGTCACACTGCTGGGTGCAGACGTCCCCTCCTTGTGCGGAGTGACTAACGCCAAATATATCAGAAATACCCCCCCAAACAAAAACGGGTTCCGCGCCTGTTTTGACGCAATCAAAAGACTGTTTACCCATTTGCGTACGTATACGAGATCACGAGCGATCCCGTTCTGTATCACGCGGAAGAGAACGTCACCGGGAGCGGGCAGGTTTTGGATGACGAATCGAATTCCTGCAGGAGATAATGGATAGGGAAATTCCAGAGTTGGTTATACGGGAGCTCCATTTAGGTTTGTTTACGTTTTTTTTTTTCGTTTGATTCTAAGTTTCAAAATTATACCGTAAATTATACCGTAATTTTATCACTTCTGAGATTACGATTTATCTAATAATCTGTTTTTTTTGCCTTCCTCACTGAGGTAAGGCTATAATCCTGCTCTAAAAATGAACTTCATATAAAAACGTCGTAGACCCACCTTCATGTATACATATCGACTCAGAATCGAAAACTGAACAAATGTCTGTGTGTATGTGTGTGTGTATGTGTGTGTGTATGTGTGTGTGTATGTATGTATGTGACCAACAAACTAGCTCATGTTTCTCGGCACTGGCTGAACCGATTTGACCCGAACTTGTTGCATTCGACTTGGTTTAGGATCCCATAGATCGAGTTTTATACAGATTGAAGTTTCGATAAGTAGTTCAAAAGTTATGTATAAAAATGTGTTTTCACATATATTTGGATCTCACTTAACTGTATGTAAACTATGTCCGGATCCATCATCCGACCCATCGTTGGTTAGGTTATCAAAAGACCTTTCCAACGAGTCCAAAACATTGAAGATCTGGCAACCCTGTATCGAGATATGGCCACTTAAGTGATATTGATGTACTTTTTTGAAGCCGGATCTCACTTAAATGTATGTAAACTATGTCCGGCTCCACTATCCGACCCATCGTTGATATGGCCCCATAAGTGATATTGATGTACTTTTTTGAAGCCGGATCTCACTTAAATGTATGTAAACTATGTCCGCATCCACCATCCGATCCATTGTTGGTTAGGTTATCAAAATACCTTTCCAACGAGTCTAAAACATTGAAGATCTGGCAACCCTGTCTCGAGATATGGCCTCTTAAGTGATATTGATGTACTTTTTTGAAGCCGGATCTAAAAAATAGATGAAACTTGTGTACAGCCATTGTTGTGAGGAAGGCTCCAACCACATAGGTGGATTAAGTTAGTTTTTTTTTATTATCGATCTCATCTACAAAATTAAAAGTTTGTTATTCGTGATGTTATTTCTTTTTACTGAAGATTTGTTGCGATCTAGCATTTCATTTACATTTTAGAGAATACAAAGATCTTGTGGATTTAAAAGATCTTCAAGTAATTGATTCGGCATTTTTTTTTTGTTTTTGTGAATCCGACTCTGACTTCTCAAAATTTGGCGACTCTGAATCCTGCTTCGGCTCCGACTTCAACTCCAAAGCCCAAATTTTATAGATGATGATCTAAGTTATTCTTCTTTAAAATTTTGACGTTTGAATCTTAGGGGTTCATGATTCTTTAGAATATGTATAGAATATGGACAGCTATTTGGATATCAACTAAGAACGTGAATAGATTACGAATATCCTCTTAGATTAGCGATTACACGTCAAACCAGCAGGATCCAAACCAAAACTGCCCCGATTTTGCTCCAATTTGGCACGGGAGTTCCTTGGCCACAATAATAAGACCCTTTTTTTTGTTCGGCGATTAGGATTGACCCTACCGAAAAAAAATGCATTTTTTTACGATTTTCGCAAAAAATACTTTTTTTTACGATTTTCGCCAAAAATACTTTTTTTTAAATATATCTCCGTTTAAATCAATTTAGTTCGCCAAATAACCGAAATCCGATTTTTTTTTCAAAAGAACTAAATTTGAACTAAATTGATTTAAACGGAGATATATTTAAAAAAAAAGTATTTTTGGCGAAAATCGTAAAATAAACTGTTCTTGTTGAGAAATTAATTTGAGCATTTTTTTTTTGTAAAGGTATATCGTTTAAGTTTTATTCAGGTCACTCCCAAGATCGAGAAAAGTGGGGAACTCGTTTAGAACCTCTTCTTTTTTTCTCGAGCGAATTGACGTTTGGCCAAATTCTATTTGGTAGACATTTGATGTAGTGTTCATCAAATTTTTTTATCAAACACCATATTTAGAAAAAAAAAATGGTTGGCTAAATAACGAGAGGAACACCGTTAGTCAATCCCACTAACGGTATTTTGAACTGTTGTCATCTCCATGATATTAGGAGATGTTCGATTTCTTCCGGATCTGGTTAATTGAAATCTCAAGACAAAAGATCCAAATCTATCTGCAATCTAAATCTTCTAAGTTCATGATTTTTTACTATCTTTAATGGCTTTGGAATCAAAGAAATCGTGGTGATTCAATCGCAGATTTAGGGTTAGAAATCCACTGAATTTCAACAGATGAATCCGTAGATCAGACATTCCTGATTATCATAACTTGGGTAGAGATTCTAGAGATGACAATAACAAATTTCTCAAATACAAAGGATCGTTGGGATCCATCACCATCGTTGCATGACTTGATGGAGTACCAAAAAACCCCTTATCGCAAAGATTGATTACATGGCTCAAACTCAAACCCATCGTCATCCCAACTCGGTTCCATATGCTATGCTCGAAAGTAAACATAAACCCCGCCAAACAATTCGAGCTACGATACAACCCCGATCGCGCGCGCTAACGCAAACAACAACGCGCTCACGAACGCTGCAAGCGCGAGCTTCTGTATTATCTAAACCAAACATTTAACCGAACGATTGCATAAAAATTAGCAGCAGAACCATCAGACGCACACTGCATGCAACCACCACCCTCTTCAAAGACGATGCGATGATGATGCCCAAACATGGACGACCCCTGATTGATAAAAATACCAACACACCGCCCGCTGCTTTTCTCGATGTATTGAAGTTGTTTAGGGTAGTGGAGTTGGTATTTGACGCTGGTGCAGGTACCCTACCAAGTTTTGAAACGGTGGTGTATGTGAGGCATGTAAACAGACTGCACAACGGCGTATGCAGCAACCGAAACGGTGTGTACACCAAATCCAACCCCAACCCCCCAAAGTCGGTACACCTGCTTCTTCAGGTTTCGGTTTTTAGAAAAAGACCTGATGCCGAGATACTAATGGGTACTTGTAATGTATCGGCGCGAGCTTGTTTACCTATGTGACGTATTGGCCGCCCGAAGAAGGGCATTTCGTAACGTTACACCAGGTCTTCAGCTGGGGTTGAACCAATCCTCCACCCATGTGTGTGTGTGTGGAGATTCTTGGTGCGGTTGACACACGACGCCGTGATCAACGAGAAGCTCCTCGAATATCTAGGTTCCCCCCTTCTACTGCACTACTCTACAAAGTTGTCTTGAATGGTCACGGCGACTCGTCGCCGCCGCCAGATTCCGAACCCCCTACCCTCTCTCGGATGAAACCAGTCATCGAACCGGTCTCCGATCAATGAGTCGTCACAATTTTTCGTAAGTGTGAGTGCGCGCAAGTGACTCTGATTAGGGTCTCTCGAATTGTCCTACTTTATCGAGGTGCTCGCGGCCTTAGATTGACAGCTTCTTGGCTTGATCCGCTACATCGCGAGACTTCGATCTTGGCGTGCGTTTTTTTTTTTGCTTCTTCTTCTCCCTGTCGATATTTGAGAAACAAAACACGAACACCCCAAAACAAGGTCAACCGGAGGCTGCTGCGAGAGCTCTTTCCGAGAGAGGGGTTTTTTTTTTGGTGTCGCTTCTATTTCGCAGCGGCATCGCTGTCTAGGCCGTGGCCACCGTCTGACCACCAAACCATATGGCAGTGGTGGTGGTGGTCAAAGTTAAGGTCTGGCGGCGGCCGTTGCAGGCGAAATCTAGCGAGAGGAAACCCGTAATCAGTGTGTGAGAGCGATTACGGGCCAAGACACGAGGGGTGGTTGTTGCACCAATACATCAGCGATGGTTCCACATATGTTTGGGTGAGGAAAATGCGCGATCGAAGTAAATTGTTTGATTGGACAATTTTCCAATTGTGGTGGAAAAGATTAATCAACGCTTGATTGGGTCCAGAAGTTGAAAACAAACGCAATCAGGGTCGGTAATTTTAATGCCACAATGAGTTCAACATTTAGTGTCTAAATAAAATATAAGTTTTTGGAATGGAATCTTCAGGATTCTTAGTATACGCCGAACCAAAAGGATCTGAAGAATCCCTGATTATTTTGGAATCTCAAAGTATTAAAATCAAATAATCAAAAATTGGAATATCAAATCTGAGAAATCTCTTATATCTATGGAGTATTTGGAATGAGAGGTATCTGTTGATACATTGAAATTCATAGTACCCCGGATGCATTGATCTCAAGAACTCTTTGGAATCTTTGTGAAATCATTCGACACTTTGTAATCTTGTACTTCAGATTTGAAATCTTCAATGCCCTTAGAATGCAATCAATTATATATCAAAGTCCGATGGTTTACGACAACAAAAAACAATCGGAGCTATGGTCCATTAACGATGCATCAAATGCCATTTCCTTGAAACCGGTTTCTACCGCTCTGAAGGTTCAACCTAAATTCTATCGCGCTTAAAAATTTGCAAACTCATCATCTCGTATCCATTACGCGGTTTGCACTAGTCAGCCCCCTACTAAGCGATCCAAGAACCAATACGGCTCCAAGGCAGGTCGTCAAGCAGAGTGCACTCTAAACAAAAACCGCTCTAAATTGCCGGAAAATTAAACCAATCCGTCCCGTCCCGGCTATTGTTTATTAACAAGAAAATAATCAATTACTGACAGGGTGCCACCTTGATGACCGCTCATTAGGAACTAATGCACCCTCTTACGCTGGTATTCCCTTAGGGGGGGGCTTCCAACCCTCCAAAAATGGAAGATCTACAACAGGTCGCGAACCGCGGTGACCAACAACAACAATCTCAACACCATGTTAACCGATTTCACGTCACCCCTGCCAAGGGGTGGCCCTGAACACAACTACAACGCACGAATCCGTCACGTGAAATCATGCTAATTTTTCGGATCACTTTTGAATGAACAGCGCGAGAGTATTGACCCACCTCGGACTGTGGACCGTCTTGGAGGACAGATTTTATGTCGTTTGCCGCTACTCTCCGCCAGGGGGGAGGAGGACCACCTCCCCACCTCCCCCATCCAAAAAAAGGTCAACTTTTGTTGCCACGGCGAAACGAAAGCGACAAAACACGACCACGCGGTGTGTGTGTGTGTGTTGATCCGCTAATCAATCAGCATATCTGGTTCGTCCAAATAACTCTGCGCGGCAGGGCAGTGTTGCCAGCGAATCCGCAGATCGATCGAGTTTTGCCGATGTAGTTGTTGTTGTGGAACTGCGTGCTTATCATACCAATACCAACGGGCGAGCAGCACGGAATGGCAACTACTTGAAATTATCAACTTTCACTGATTGCGCGTCCGTTCGTGCTTGGACGATAGTTGTGTGCGGCGGCAAGTTTGGCGTGCACATTGCTGGCCCGTGGAAGGAAGGAAGCAGAAAGACTAGGACAAAGCTTTGTGGGGGGATTCGTTCAGATCTGCGGGTTTAAAGTGATCGACTAGCTTTGCAGAACATCAGATTATCACACTTCAAATATTTAATTTTTTTTTAAGATATTCAACACCACTCTTAAGACCCAATTCATTTGGAACCCCGGTCGTACAGGACTTCAAGTTCAGTGCGGGGTTCCAAATAACTGTGGGCTTGTTTCAACTTTTAAGTTCAATATTCCGAGTAGAACTGCAGTGTATTGGATGGTTAAAAGATCTCGTCATTGTTTGGCAGTAGAGCTGTCAACGCATGTCAGTAAGCTTGGTCCTCACTGAATGTCAGTGGAGTTCGGGTTGGGTCGTACCGAATCGCGCTTGATCCACACCGCACCTGCACACAGTTCAATGCCAAACTTGTTAGCTTGCGTTCGACCTTGATCGTTGGCATCGCTATTTCGGACACCCCGAATTGTTTGTCCCAATATTTTCGTTCAATCTCAAGCCGCGTTGTCATCCACGCAATCGCCAACAACGCATTCATTGCTTGGGGGCGCAACAATGTTCGCCCAACAGCAGAGGTTAAAAGATGAAGCCATCAAACCCAAATGGCACATCCTCACCAGTCTCGTCGGAGAATTGGCCGCCCTGCCCTAGGGAGCAGGTTAATTAAGTATGTGCGATTTATGCTGCGCTCTGTGATTAACGACTTGGGGGATGAACCTTTGGTCACCTCTTTGGGACGCGAAAAGAAAAAAAATGCAGACTCAAACGCGAAACCCCCGGTTCAAAGAAGAAGAAGAAGAAGAAGATCCGTAGCAGGTGGCTAGACTGGGGGTCTCGAGAGGTCAAATTGGTTTCTGTACGACTCCGCTGAAGGTCGTCTGTAATTATGGGCCAATCGGCGCAGCATTGAACTTTCGGTGGTAATGACTGTTTGTCGTGCGCGCTTGGCGATTGTTCGACAATTGTCGAATTACGAACGCGCCGATCCGGTTGGCAACACTGTCCCGAAATTGGCTTGGACGTAATTTTGTTGGTTTTGCCGTCACTAGCGCATTAAAGTGAAAGTTTTTTTAGTTTCACCGATTTACCCTTGCGTCGCCTCATGTTGACGTTTGATTCAAATAAAAACTGTTATACTGGCAACCCTGCCAGCAGAATGCTGGGCAGCGATTTTCAAGGAAAAATCTCCCATTAATCTCGGACTTCGATGCTCCGGACACCGCTGGCATGCCAAAAAATAAACTGAAGAATTTTAAGTCTTTTCTAATTCAAATTAGAAGCGCTGTCCAAACTTCGTGTGAAGCGTTTGCCTTTCGCACATTTTTTTTTTTTTTTTGCTGGTTGAAATCTGAATGCTAAGTTTGTTTCTTCGATTTTTCTAAACAGCACAGAGTGCTGTCAAAATGTAAATCAGCAAAACTGAAAATGAAGACAAACTTTAAAATTCGACAAATCTGCTAGATGCTGCACGGAATTAATTTCCCAAATTAGCAAGTTGGTCGCAACCTGTTGGCAGGCTTCTGGTGACCTCTGTGTGGTTTAACAAGCAATTGAACCATAATTCTAGCTCGTGCACGGTGGTTCACCTTCGGCTAGTGCTGGCACTTTGTTTCTAGTAGCAGCTACTTGACGAAAAGGCACCAAAAAATTAACCATCGAATTATGATTATGGCCGCCGTTTGCGTCGTCGTCGTTGGTGAGTAGAGAGAGAGAAGAAACGAGTTTTCTAATGTGCGACACGAGCTGCACCGGTTTCGGGCCCCAAAAAGCTGAATACTGATCGCGGAAACGGCGCGAGTTGAAATGTTAGGATCAAGTTTCTTGAGCGCGCTGCAGGAACCGAAGCATTTCGGTGACAAGTTGATCTGGTTGCATCAGACTCCGGTAGTCCTTGGAGCTCGCGCTTACTTGGAAGCTGGGAAAACCGTGTTGCCAGAGGTTGAGATGCATTTTGGAATTTTTTTTATCACTCCAAAGAAATGGTAGAACGACTCCGTTGACACTTCAAGACCTTTTTTAAAAATATTATGAAAATCGGTTTCCAATACAGCCATCATTATCATTCAGCGCTTCCCAAACACGGACGTAAACTTCAAGAACATATACAGTCGTGCCTCGGTTTAGCACCGCATATGGGGGATGCAAAACCGAGGCGTGCATAACTGAGGTACAGAGCTTATGGTATTCTGACGATATGGGAGACATTGACCTATGAAAAATCTTCCAAACTTCAAAAATTATAGTGTTTTGGAATCGGGATGATGTCAACTAAGTCAGCTGTCAGCTATTATAATTAAATAAAAAATTTCACATAAATACTTATTTTTCCTGTATTTTAAACATTCTCCACAATAAAACCTCATTTTTATTTTTTTTTATTAAAATTATCAAATGATCGAGATTTCTTCAAATATTTCAAAAGTAATAACACAATTTTTTGAAAGTACTAAAAATTTTCACAAAACTACAAAAAAACAAAAAATTTAATATTCGCTCTACAGCATTGCCTTGGCGTTCTCGAGTGCGAGATTCCTACTAGAAACTAGATATCCGAAGGCTTGATTGTTGAGACAATTGCAAACCACTTATAACACCTTAGCTTCCATCCACCCCGGGATTCGAACTGACGACCTTTAGATTGTGAGTCCAACTGCCTACAAGCGACTCCACCGAGACAGGACCCAGGGAGACGACTCCTACACCTGGATTGAGCTAACGACCTATTCTCTAGGTTAGACCGGGTCCAACATTTACTTCCCCGTCCGAAGGAAGGCGTGATCAGAAAAATCTCGTCTCGAAAAATGCCACCGGGACCGTCTGGGATCGAGCCCAGGCCGACTGGGTGAGAGGCAACCTCGCTTACCCCTACACCACGAGTCCCCCAAATAATCGGGATTTTTTCATACATTTCGAAGTTTTTACACATGTTTTTTCAAATTATATTTTTTACAAAACTTCGTATTTTCGAAATACTACTCAAAATTTTATTATTTTACAGTATGGGTTGATGATCAAGAATTTTGCATACATTTTGAAAGTATCAACAAAAAAATTGCAAATACTCAAAATTTTCACAAAACTACGTATTAAAAAAAATACAAAAAAAAACAGTTTTTCACAATATGTGCATCAAATGTTCAATGTTCAAAATATGGAAAATATTCGAAATTTTCACAAAACTACGTATTTCCGAAAAAATACTTAAAAATTTCAGGATTTTACACTATGTATACTTATCTAATAATTTCGTTTTTTGTACATTTCAAAAGTTATAACACAACTTTTTTTTAAAAACCATAATAGAAAAACTGATATTTTGAGTACTTTTTCGAAAATTCTTTGTGAATATTTTAAGTATTTTCACAAATGTGTGCCATTGCATTCGAAATGTGTCGAAAGATTCCAATCATTTGATACCCATATTGTAACAAAACTGAAATTTTGAATATTTTTTCAAAAATACGTAGTTTTGTGAAAATTTTGGTTGGTTTCAAAAAAATTTATCATAACTTTCGAAACTTATCAACAATCCCGATCTCTTGATACTCCTACTGTAAAAACTGAAATTTTGACCATTTTTCGAAAATACGTTGTTTTGTGAAACTTTTGAGTAATTTTAATGTGTTTTGACTTCGACATGTATGAAAAAAATCCGATCATTTGAAACTTAAATTTGGAGTATTTTTCAAAAATACGTAGTTTTGTGGAATTGCTGAGTACTTAAAAAAAACTTTTATTACTTTCGAAGTGTTTAAGAAAATCCCATTCATTTGATACCCATATTGAAAAAATCTAAAATTTTATAATTTTTTTTCGAAAATACGTAGTTTTAAGAAAATTTTGACTGTTTTCAAAAATTTTTGACTTCTTTCAAAATGTATGAAAAAATTCTGATCATTTGATGCCCATATTGTAAAAAACTTAAATTTTCTAGTTTTTTTGTTTTTTTTTTTTGAAAATGCGTACACAGCTAAAAAAGTAGTAATCCAGCTGCGTGTAAAAGGCCTGGATGTAAAATAAATATTGCATATTTTATGCAATTTTATGTGATTTTACACCCTGAAATATGTAGCATATCAGTATGGGAAACCTACTTGACCGAATTGTCAAGCTCATATATGCGTTTATCCTTACAGATTTTCAACGGTCTGATGACCGAGTGGGCTAAGGCGCCAGTCCTTACTGTTGGTGCTGGGTTTGAATCCCGTCGGTTGCAACTTTTTTTTGTGTTTGCAAAAATTGTACATGCAGTGTGTAATATTAAGTGTTTATTTTGACGAAGATGATGTGCATGCTTTTGCATGCGATTTTACCATCGGATTTTTGCCTGTGTAGTTTTGTGAAAATTTTGAGTATTTTCAAAACTTTTTTAATTACATTTGAAATTTATGGGAAAAATCCTGATCGATTGATACCCATCTCACAATAACATTAAATTTTAGAATTTTTGCATTTCAAACATTTTTAAATTACTGGAAAAATACGTATTTTTGTGAAAATTTTCACGTAATTATAAATGCAATAGAGAGGTGACCTCATTCCAATTTCAAAACACTATAATTATTTGAAGTTTGGATGATTTTTTATAGGATTATAGCCAATGTCTCCCGTGTAGCCCAAATCCCATAGGCTCAGTGCTTCAGTTAAGCACTGGACCGTGCTAAACCGAGGCAGCTGAATTAATCAAAACCGAGGCATGACTGTAGAATGCAAATTACCAAACACAAAGCCAAGGATACTAATGAACTGCATCTTAACAAATGTAAACAACTCAAAATAAGAACAAATTCTTGACCGTTGAAGAGTTTCCGTTCAAACGCACAACAGCTTGCCGGAATCCGATCGCCCAAGGATGAGCCCAATTATTCCGGCACACAAACCCTTGAACCTCTCGCGCCCAAGAGATAACGACGACTTCCGATGCGCTGCACATCGCGCTATCCGGAACTCTCCGGCGCGAACCTTGACGCACGAACCGCGGCAATAATTCAGTCATTTTTGTCACTGCCGCGGAACGGCGAATAGCTACGCACCGCCGAATCTGCTTGAAATTTCAATAAAGTATGAATGAGGGGTGTACTGAATGGACGCGTTTTTGCCGCTGCTGTGAAGTGCCCAACAATACCGTCGCGCCATCGATCAAGGGGGGGCTGTCTCACCCATCAAGATCGTCAAATTTTCAAGTTTAAATCTAATTAGTCTTAAGTAGCTGGCGAGCGCGATCAACGCCGAGGAGGTGCCACGACTTCAATTGCAACTGCCCGCGTGATGGGCTTGTTAGAGGAGTACAGCTGGAGGTACAAAAGAGTCCATTACGGCGTCGTCGTCGATCAAGGTAACCCCCGTCTGGTTGATGATCATCGTCAGTGTGGGTTGTGCGTGTGTGCACGTGCGCGGGGCACGGGCCCTGAATGCAGTTGTTAATATCCGCGTAATTGCGGAGTCATCAACCGTAAGGCTCGTCTCCCCTCCCAGCCCTCCCCGGTTGATGGCCAGTGGAGTTGGTATACACGCGAGGGTCCTTCAGGGGCCCCAAATTGCGGAAATTGTCCATAATACGGGTGTTAGTTGTACACCCTTGAAGCCGCGCGTTGAGTTACGGCAACGGATCTCGGAAGTGAAGAGCTCGCGATAATTCCGGCGTTCAAAAGCGCGGTAGTCTTGAAACTTTTTTTTAAGGGGTGGCAGATGCTTCTGATTACATAAACCGAGAGCAATTTTCACACAACGCTGGTTGACTTCGATCAAAAAGAAATTCATTAATGTTTTTGTAAAACAAAAAAAAACTTTTAAATAAGAAAATATTGAAATTAATAAAATAAATTTAAATCAAGGCCGTCAACTCAATTTCCCCTCGAGGGATGCAAGTTATCCTCATACCCATGACATCGAATCCAAACCAACTCCTAGGCTAATCAAGCTCAACATATTTCTTGAGAAGCTGACCGATTGCTGACTTGGTGCTGCGGGTCTCGAGTGCTCGTTACATGCTCACGCTCTTTCTCTCACCCTGCGGCGATTAAACCGTCCAAATGAGCGATCGCTCTTTACACCCTGCGCAAACAACAATAAACATAAATAAATCGATACAGTCTGATAATCACACGGAATTTTCATCATATTTCATAACAGCTCAGTCTTGCTTTTTTTTTTTTTGTTTCTGTCTGTTTTCTCGCAGTCGTTGTTGCCATACGCCATCGGCACTGCGTTGTCGGGCCCCCATTGATTGGTCACAGATTAAAGCCCTCCTCGACCGATTCCTGATGACCAATCTGTCCGAGTCTCTGCGCGGTGCCTGTTGAGACAACAACCGTGAGAAGCTGCCCGTCCGCGCAGAAGTGAATGTCTCTTCAACGCACTACCGCCGCGAAGAAAGTTGGCGTTGTGCGCGGTTGGCACATTTGCGATGCTCACTCGTTCACTCGCTCAATCGTGGATTGAATCGTTTGTCAACACAATTTGTCAGTCTTACTCAACAGCAAGATACTCATTTGTGAGCAGAGATTGAAGAATCTTCATCAAAAGAGTTTTACAGTGAGAGCCATGAAAATATCGCTGACTCTTTGATGATCTTTTGAGAGTTCAGAAGAGATTTTCGTGATCGCAGCTTGTTATGTCTCATTTTCTTCGATAACAAAAGTATGCCATTGACAGATCGAGTTCAACCGCTACGCTGTGTCAGTCCAGCACACGACGGCGCGAGGAATTTTTACGATCGCCGGCGGCGATTATTAAATGTTCTGCAATATTGCCGAAATACGGTGCACGAAGGCTCGAACTCTAGCCTCTCACCACCCCCGCCCGGAGGGGGGTGGGGGTAGGTTACCGTGTACATCTGTGTCTTCTCTCTACACAATGAAACCGAAAAAATCGCGTCCAAGGCAGATCGACCTCCACCGCGCCTGGTGGGCTATATTTATTGAAGTTATTATTTGTTTTCGATCATAAAAGTGAAAAAGTGAAAGGGGTTGAGGTTGTCCACACACTCATACCAGCGCAGACTGTTGACCAACGGCATGCCGGACGTGGACGATACCACTACCTACTAGCCGTGATGAGTGGGGCGGGCTCTACTCTTGAATGGCGGACTTGGACGACGGCGATGCAAAGGATGGGGCGGTGAGGTAGCCTCACAACTATGCAGGTCAGTGTTTTAGTTGACCAACAGGCCCGCGGAAAGTCACCACACAAAAAGTCGCGAGCGGATCCGGCAGACGTCCGCGGCAAGAAACTGACACTTTGAAGCGTTGCGAGCAGCTTAAACTTGAAACATTTTTTTATGAAAGACCTCAGGATGCAACAGTTTTTTTTCTTATTCAGTATTCTGGTCATGATCGAAGGGGTCACACTATTTCTGAAATCAGCTTAGCCCAAAGAATCATCTCGATGGATTACATGACGCAGTAGGCCTGGTCACTTTAGCTTTTATGAATTTTCTTTGTTAGGAATTGTTATGTTTAAGACTAATCCTGTTCTTTTCTCAGAATTATTAAACTTCTTCTAAAGAACACAAGAAACGGTAGTTTATTCCAAACATGCACTGTTGCTTTTAAGAGCGAGTCCACGAACAGGGCATACCCCTTTGTATGGGACGTCGTTTGGACCTCACCAATCTGCCTGAAATTTTCAGGGGTTGTTTGTACATATAAAACTAGCATCTGGCCAAAATATGAGCACTCTAAGTCAACGGGAAGTGGGGCAAATCGGGACACAAAGTTTGAAGGTTCAAAAACGTAAAAAATCTTAAAAAGGCTATAACTTAGGCAAAATTCAATTTAATTCCAAAATTCAAAATGCATCTTGAAGGGCTTCAAAAATGCAACAAAATGCAGGGTAGAGCTTCCCAATTGGTTAATTCTAAAGGGAGTTATTGGCATTTTAGTGAAAAAATAGCATAATTTTCAAACTGAAATAAAAAAGTGTTCCATCCAGATATCAACTCGGATCGACCTGCAGCTTGTAGGGGACATCTGCGACTACCATCTGAGACTGAGACCGCTTTGGGTAAGGCAGTTTAACATATTGAATAGACACTTTTACTTTTAGTGAATTTTTTGGTAGTAAATTTTTGCTCAGAGGACCCCTTAGATCCCATTTTATGGTGATAATTTTATCATAATCGTGTTCCTGAGACAATTTCACAATAGAAACATGCATGAAATGTATATTATCATCCATTTTAACCCTTTAAAAAATGAAAGATAAAAAAAAATAAGAAGCTGCTTTTTTCTGGTGTCATCTAGTATCTTTGGAAACGAACTTGATTTTCAATAAATTTAAATCAATTTTTTTTTTTTAACTTTCATTTTTTAAAGGGCTAAAATGAATGAAAACAAACATTTTTATGCATGTTTCCAATGTGAAATTGTCTCAGGAACACGATTATGATAAAATTATCACCAGAAAATGGGATCTAAGAGGTCCTTCGAGCAAAAATTTACTACCAAAAAATTCATTAAAAGTAAAAGTGTCTATTTGATATGTTAAACTGCCTTACCCAAAGCGGTCTCAGTCTCAGATGGTAGTCGCAGATGAGCTGCAGGTCGATGTTGATTCATTTTAATTATGCTATTTTTCACTAAAATGCCAATAACTCCCTTTAGAATTAACCAATTGAAGCTCTACCCTGCATTTTGTTGCATTTTTGCCCTTCAAGATGCATTTGAATTTTGGAATTAAATTGAATTTTGCCTAAGTTATAGCCTAAGATTTTTTACGTTTTTGAACCTTCTTCCATTGACTTAGAGTGCTCATATTTTGGCCAGATGCTAGTTTTATATGTACAAACAACCCCTGAAAATTTCAGGCTGATTGGTGAGGTCGATGCGAGATGGGTATGCTTTGCTCGTGGACTCGCTCTTAAGATATGCACGAGTGTGAAGTGCATATAAACGTGGCACCAAGCCGACATAACAAGCAGATCGTGGTTTACTGAGGAGACCATCTGCAAATGGGAATTGTTTTTTTTTTTTAGACTATGGTATATGAACACGTTCATCAAGATCATGTATGCCATGAGTTAAATTCTCTTATATGTATCTCCTTAAATTGGTTGTGTCAATGACTTTGAAGAGAATGGTTGATCTTAAGAATAACGATCCATTAGGTATGAAAGATTTGCACTTGCACTGCGGAAATCTTTTTAGGGACCATACACAAACCACGTGGACACTTCAGAAGTAAATGTTAGTACCACAGATCGGAAAAATAACGTCAAATCATAGATAAAAAATTCAAATCTATGATAATTTGATTCATTATTTTTTGATATTTCGCAGATTTTTAACAGGCTTGATTTTTTGAATCGTTCCAAATATTTTTTTTTAACTAGATGTTTCGATTTTAAAGCATAAAAAATGTGAAAAGCACAATAAAATATGAAACATTCGTAAAATTTTCCGATCTTTTCAAACATAATATTATTATGATTTTTTTTAATCAAGACTAACATTTCAAAAGGGCGTAATATTAAATGTTTGGCCCTTTTGAAATGTTAAGCTATATTCAAAAAATTAAAAATGATTTTCGTAAAGATCGGAAAATTTCACGAATGTTTCATATTTTAACATTGAAAATCGGACCATTAATAACACCGACCAACAAAATTTATACGCAGACTCAACACGAGGGGAAGCATAAAGATTGGGGTCCCCAGAACCACGTGCATTTTAAATTTTTCAAAAATAATTTGTCTAAACCGAATGGTTTGGAGAATTAGTGCATATCGGTTCTCCTACATACAGTCCAGACTCGATTATGCGAAGGCCTTGGCAAAATTTCACTTCGGATAATCGAAACTTCGGATAATCGAATCTCGAAAAAAAACTACCCTAAATTAAGTTAAAACTTTGAAATCCAAGATGGCGGCCAAAATGGCGGTGATAAAAAAAATGAAAAAATGCATTTTTAAATTACAAAGACAATACACCATTCTAATTTAACTAAAATGGGGGAACCGCCCTAATTCTCCATACAAACCATTCGGCCCAGACAAACTATTTTTGAAAAAAATCAAAAAGCACGTGATTCTGGAGACCTCGAAGCTTCCTCTAGAATTGAGCCTGCGCAGTGATTTTTGTATTTTTTTTCTAGGTCAGTGTAATTGTAGGAAATTTAAAAAAAAAATATTTTCAAGAACAGACAATCATGGATACTATTAAAAAAATCGAAAACCGGAATATTTCGGACAAAATATAACTTTGAATGGCTCTATTTTGAAAACGGTGTACTTTCCGATTGCAAATTCGATTTTACTTTAAAAAACATGATTTCAAAAAATTGTTAGTAAAAGATTTCAATTTTATACAAAAATCAATTTTTAAAAAAAATCATAACTCGTCGCCAACATTTTGGTCCATACTTCTGAATAGCTCAAATGATGCGGGGTTTTGTCCCCTAAAACATATAAAAAAAACCTTAATTTTATTATAAGGATTTTGGAAATATGAATTTTTGTGATAAAAAGTTGATTAAAAAATCACATTTTTTCCGTGTACCTTTTAGAAAATATATACTCCATGAATTTCGCAAATTTGTGTGCGTACACCGAAAATTTATTTTTAAAAGGCCTCTGTGCCAATATTGAGCGAATTTGGTAAAGATTAACCCATTGATACCCGAGGCTGAAGTTGATGATAAACATGACTTCCTATATGAGAATCTAACTTTTGAGACATTTTCAGTAAAAACAGCGCCACCAGAAAATCATTAAAAACATTGTTTCTCCTTTTATTTTGTCGATTTTTTCATACAAACATCGCCCTCGAGTATCATTATGTAAATTTTGACTAATTTAGCTCAAATTAAACTTAGAGGTTTAAAATAGCCCAGAGAGCAAAATTCGGCTTGCGATGCGTTTCAAATGATAGAATTCTCGTAGCAAAAAAAAAATACAGTTGAATCATTTTGACATAACCAAAAAGTCATCTTTGTTTAAAAATATGCCAAAACCCTCCACTCTCCGACATATCACTTTATCCACAAGTACCCGCGTGACATTCAACGACACTTTTGCAGTATGTAACACCAGACCAATTTGGACGACGACCCCGGTCCTCTACCCTGGTGGCCCGCACACAGCACAGTTCAACCCGTCCAGGGGAAAAGGTCACATCTTCGTTTGGACGCGCCGCGTCTCTCAAGCAGATCAAGTCACGTTCCTCTCGTATATTTATGGCTATGCTCTCGAAGCGGGCAACAGCAACAACCTCTCCAAGTGAAAATCAACATCCAAAGCCATCAAGGCTGCTGAGGCGTATGTGTCAACGTCAACGGCCCCGCGGTCGCAGAACAGTCCGCAGGCAGATCCGGACGGCCAACATCCGCGTGACACAAACCGCGTCGGCCTGATAATCGCTCACACGCCCCAAACTCGCGCGCCGCGACTCAAAAGTGGTTTGGCGCGAGGAATTTTAAAATCCTTCTTCTTGTGCCTGTTTTGCATATTTTGGCCATAATCGGGGTGGTGTCCGGGCGATCCCTTGGTGTTGGCGAAATTCCCTCGACTCTACGCGCACTGAACCGCTTGAAACGCCAAGGGTTAGCCAACTGTTGCCAGCTGTTGAACGCCTCACAGCGAGTAGCGAGTACTTCCGTACGCATCAGGCCGGAGTGCTTCCTTCAAAGTGTGTTTGCTGTGTGCAGTACACATCGGAGCGGTTTTTGTGCATTCCGGTAGGCAACAGTGTGTGCCAGATGGAAAGTGAAAACCGTGCAAAGAGGTGGAAATGAAATCACTAAAATTCGTCAGTTGTACGCCGGGCTTTTGCATGCACCACATAAATGTGCCTTTTTTGACGGGGTGGGTTCCACTCGCATTCCACACCGCAGCAGCGATCCAACAAACACACCTGTTTTCGGGGGGCGGGTTTGATATGCGATATACGCCGCCGAACGGTTGAGGTTATGTCACCGTAGTATCATGGCACACGAATCTCTGGCTCTGCCAGCTCGGAAAACTGGTAGATCTTGGGCGACAATGGAGTCATTATATCAGCTTGGGGCCCACACAAGTGCAGGTATTGAGTAGGCACTCGCAAGAGTTGGAAATAAATTACTCATCTTCAGCTTCTTAGTCGGCAATTTGCCTGCCTGGTGATGGCGTTAAATTTTTCACTATCAATTACAAACCGCACGAACGACGGACAAAACAGTTGAGGCAGTGAATGTCCAGTCGGGCGAAATTACAATTTTGTCATGTGTTTGCACATGAAAACAGTGTTGCCAGGTGTTCGTTTTGTCTCGTATAACTATAAATTGGTCTATTCTGTCACTTATTAAAAAAGACAAATTTTGACGTTTATTTAAAAGGAAACACAAAAACTTTTGATTTTTCTTGTGTAAAAGCATACAATTTTTCTAACTCAACAAAAATACTTCTTTGAAATCGGATCGGCATGCTAAATGAGTTTTTTTTCGAAATTGAGCTAAATAAAGGAAAAAATGCCCTGGAACGCAAAAAATACTAATGACTAAAATTAAAATTTTCATTGTAAAAGCTTGCACAGAAAAAAAATCATGATAATATTACATCTGGGAAGGGGTACATCTTTTATGTCAGAATAAAGGTGTAATTTTACCTCTGGAAATGTGTAATTTTACCACATTACAATGTCACTTTTTCAGTCTAAATTGAGGTAAAATTACATCATAAAAGAGGTAATATTCAACCTTCCAAAATTAAAGCTTCCAAATTTACATTATTTTTTTCTGTGTGTAAAATCGATTATGAATTACGCAGTAAAAAAAAATCTTGGTAATATTACATCTGGGTAGATGTAACGTCATGATTCGAATTCCCGGACGCTTCGAAACCCGGACACTTCAACTTGCTTTATCAATTATTTGGATATAAGTGCGCATTATGAATGTCAAAACTGTGTTATTTGATGAATTCTAACATCAACTTTCATTTAAAGATTGTTTGAACGCTGTACCGAAACAATTAAATAAAATAAAATTATAAGTTTACCAAAAATGCGAAACATTTCAACGGAAATATTTCATAGGCGTTCGAAGCACCGGGAAGGCAAAGCAGAAATTAGTGGTTTTGATTTCCTTAAATTCTAGCCATTTTTTATATAAACTATCAATTGTTTTGATGTTAACAGCTTATTTGAGACCTAAAGAATGCCATTCACTAACATTTCAGTCCAAATTTGTGCAATTCATAAGTAAAATCGAGTGTCCGGAATTCGAAGCAAAAGTGTCCGGATTTCGAATCAGCTCTTATCAGTGTCCGGGATTCGAAGCACAACAAGTCATTTTAATTTTCAAATTCTGATGAAAAATTGTTAGAAAAGACATATTTTGCATGCATTCCCTTAAAACTGACTATTTATACTATATCCTGATGATATTTCTACATTTCCAACTTATTACATGATTTTTGCCAGCTATAACAAAATAATATGGTACTAAGTGTCGGATTTCGAATCATGACGTTACATGTTTTATGTCAGAAGTAATGTGTAATTTAACCTCTGAAAATTTTTTGAAATTTTTTTTTGCAAATTTACTACTTTTCTGGTGTTATGTCACCTTTTCAGTGAAAATTGAGGAAAAATTACATCATTAAAGAGGTAATATTCAACATTCCAGAATTACCCCTTCAAAATTTACTGTGCACAAAGTAAAAAAAAATCATGGTAATATTACATCTGGGTAGAGATACATCTTTCATGTCAGAAAAATGCGCAAATTTGCCACTTTCTGGTGTAATGTCATTTTTTCAGTCTAAATTAAGGTAAAATTACATCATAAAAGAGGTGATATTCTTTTTATACCTTTATAGGTATGATTTTATTTAACAGTCTTGTACAACAAGAATCTAAAATGGAGCTTTTTGTTTTTAACAAATTTTGGATTTTGCAACCACAAGTCGTTACAAAAAATAGGGAGAATATTTTTTTTCATAAATTCATTGATATAATGCAGAATTTTGATATTAGAATGTCTCCCAGCATCATTACATATAAAATATTTTGGGATCAAAATTTCAAAATTTTGATAATCAGGCTTGAAAATCGAAATTTAGTTTTTTTCCCTATAAGAAAAGGCAAAAAGGGAGGAGGAGAGAAAACAAAGGAAAATTAAAAAAAGCCATGATTTTAACATTTTGATTGCATAAAAGCTTCAAAATGAATTATACACCAGAACTGTCAATTTACAATCATATGTTTTCAAAACATGGAAGTTTTGAGAAATGAAAACTTTTTGCGTACTCTAAATGAACTTGTAATTTCACTAACTTTTTAAATATTATTAAATTTGTGAAATTATGCTAAAATTTAATATCAACGGTATTTCAAATTGCTTTCAGTTAAATCTATTTCCGTTGCAATTTGGAAGTTTATCGAAAAAAAATACCTTACATAATCAATTTTGATATTATTTTTTATTTTGCTAAATATAGCCAGAACTATGGGAAAATTTTGACCAAATTCACCAAGGACATTGTAGTCTTAATACCAAAACTTTTTTTAAAAGTAAAAAATTGAAATTATATTTTTTAACAATTGATATAAGGAAATCAACAATTTGTTCGAACATTTTCAAAATGTTCACAGCCCATTTTTTATTATTTTTTAAATATGCCAATATGGCCAGAACCATGGGAAAATTTTGACCAATTTTGTCAAGGCCATTAAAAGTGGTCTCTATACCGAAAATGGTTATGAATGGTGAAATTTTTTAAAGTTGATTCTTTTAATTACTCCCCAAGTTACCAATCACAAAGGTTATGCATAAAATATCAAACTATCAAACTTTCAAACATTTTGGTTATTTGCGAATTTGGATATTTTGCCTGGTCTCTGTTCAATATTACATTATTTTTTTTTAAATAATAAACAGAATTTGTAAGTAGTCAGCCAATGTTTACTCGTTTAATTCAGCATTTGAAAATAAGTAATATTTAATCGGATTCAAGCAATAATATTTACATTTTATAATGAGCTAATTATAAAGACCGGCTCCGTGGCTTAATGGTTGCGGTTTCTGCTTCGAAAGCAGAAGGTTCGCTTGAAATTTGAAATCAGGAATTGTACTTTGAATATTAACAAAAAAAACCTTTAAGAATCAGGTGGGATTCGAACTCACACCTTTGGATTGATGGTCAGGGACGCCAACCAGTCGGCCATCATGGAGTTAATGCTCTAGAACTGAATTGATCCGTAGTGGCGAAATAATGTCATAAGGTATAGCATATCAAACCTTTATATAACTACTAACACCGTCTCAAAACAGCCCAGGGCCATCTTATATACTCGTGAACTGGACGAGGGAGACGTGGATTGCCTGGCCCGAGTCATCTGCATTACCGATCCTATGTCTGTACAATTTCAGAAGAAATCGTTAGCCAGAGAATGTTATTCGCTTCAAAGGTTCTTGAGATATATGGTGGTTACTAACCGAACCGTCTCAGTTGAAATATACTCTGGTCATGGCCAAGTCCTGCCAAGACGGGGGTTCAAATACATACATACATACATACAGAAATTTTATAATGAGCTAATTATAAGATATATTTGCTTGTTTTTCACATTTTATGCTATGAAATGGCACCATTATCGTTTAAATTGTAGAAAAATTCGTAGAGGCGCAGTCTGGGACACTAGAAAAATTGCTGCATACTTCTTTTTACTTAAAATATAGGAAATGTTAGTAAAAAACACAGCCAAAGTTGAACCTTAAACAATGGCAACTTCAAACCCAAAAGAGTTCTTCTTTCCAATGCTTTTAAAGATCAAAAATTGGTTTAAAAATTGATTTTTGGCGATTTTTTAAATCGAAGCCCGTCTAAAGCCGGGGTTGGGTTGTAGAGGTTTAAAGGCCTTATGCCTCAAATTTTTTTATGAGCCTCAAAGATTATAAAATTTGGATAAAATATTTTTTGAAATTATAAATACTTTGCTGAAGTTTAAAAAATTTCAGTTTAATTAACGGTGTACATCTACCAAAGGTTTTGCAACCAGATATCTGTTACAGACATTTTAGTATCTTCAAAACGACGGGTACTATCGAAATATATTTTTAATTCATCCCCTAAAGTACAGTCCACTAAGTAATTTACAACAAAGTTTGAATTATTTTACAATCCTGGGTTCGATTCCCATCTGCCCCCAACGAGAAATCATAGGACATATAAATCTTGAAACTCTGAACATGAACGAAAAATCAAAGTCGCTCGAGTCTGGGTTCGATCCCCCGTCCTTTGGATTGGTAAGCAAAAATGCTAATCACTAGGCCATCGCGACTTGGTAGGCTATGACTGGAATTAGGAATATTGTTACTGTTACTATATACGCGCTGGGTCCTTGTCCATTTGACAAGGGTTCGGAAGTTCTAAATAACGTTTGAATCCCATTGATGCAAACGTTCTTCAGGGCGGGGCTTGTCGACTCAAGCTGAGGGACCTCGCGCTCGGCTAGAAATGGGTCACCGAAGCTCGGCAGAGCTAACACCATCCAAATGCCTATGCGAGTTATTTGCATGTATAGAATGTAGATCTAAAAAAATTAAAATACATGGAAACAACTCAATTTGTAAGAAGCGACCGCGTGGTCCTGTTTGGTTGGTTGCACACACAGCAAAAAATCCGATGTTAAAATCGCATGCAAAAGCATGCACATCACCTTTGTGAGCAAAAGCATGTAATATTGTATGCGAAAACGTGTACATAATAAGCATGTACAAAAAAAATAAATTAATGTTGCACACCCCAAAAATAACATCAATCTGTTGAGAGTCATATCCCGATTACCAAGTCCGCGCCCCAACCGTCTCGGCTATCTCACCGTCTTGCAAATGATGTGTCCAATGCCGATGTAGCAGTAGGTTTTCCGTACGTCGTATACTGAATTAGCTGCATACGATGTATGGGGAACATACAGCTACATCGGTGTTGATACAGCTTACTTCACAGCGGCGAGATAGCCGAGATGCGCGGATAATATAACTCTCAACAGATTGATGTTATTTTGGTGTACAAAATTTATTTATTTTCTTTTGTACATGCTTTTTATGTACACTTTTCGCATACAATATTGTTGCTTGCATGCTTTTGCATGCGATTTTACACAGATTTTTTTTACTTTGCACACACACACACACAAGTTTGAATTATTTTACAATCCCGTTATTGCAGGATAGGATCCGTAAGATTGACAATTTTGGAATAAGAAGACAACAACTTCCTTCGTTGCTGTGCACCCTCAAGAGCTTTATTTATCTTAGATTTTTTTTCTGAGAAAAAACGAAAAAAATCAAGGCGAAATTTTTGAATTTCATCTTAAATTTGATGAATTCATTTTGTATTGTTTCTTGCACTTGCTGAAATCTGAAATTTCTGTCGATTTTTTTTCTGTCCAACCCCCAAATTCGAAAAACGTGTCAACCTGCCCAGCCCAAAATGCGTTACCGCCAGCCACCTACACTGACCGGTCGAGCCACATCCTGTTCTGGTCTGGTGCTGAGAGAAGATCAGGATCGCACAAACCCGTTCTGCCCGAGCCAGAACCAGTATTCGAATCTCCCGCCAACCAGGTGTTCTTGGTCAGTTTTTCACGAATTTTGTCGACTTTCAGCGGTTGAATTTGCATAATTTTATCGCACATTTTTTATATTTCTCTCCTGGTCGTCTCGCGGGATGGTCTTAATTTCGGGATTAAGGTGGAGGTTCGCGAAGTTTGGACAGTTCTCCGCTTTTGAAAAAAACTTCAAGTTGGTTCCGAAATAGGACAAGCTACCCCGCTCCAGAGAGTCCAGGAAATCCTGCTGTGGGAACGAAACGACCGTCACGTGATTCTCCAGGTCTCGTTTTGTGATCTGGAGGCTTGGTATATTGACCCCCTTCTTCGAAATCCGCGTCTTCGACGCGTTTCGAGATGTTGCCAATTTTGGTGGGGCTCTTTTTCGGACAACGGTGACGTCCGCCACAGCTGTACCTCCTAGTCGCGTAGAGAGTATCACCCATCGAAAAAAGCCAGCTTATGTTTGTCCCGAACCAATATTTAGCTTGGTTCAAAACTGTTCACGGTCAGTCGCCGTGAGATATTGTTAGAAACGACGACGACTCCGCACGGTTCAGGGTTAGAGTTTGGTCGAAACGCTCCAAGAACATCCCCAAGCCGAACCGGTTGCCGTGAGGCTGGCCGCCGCGACACACAGATCCGGTTGACTTGTAATGATGCCACCTGGGCACAGGGGCTTCCTCATGTGCGTGTGTGATGGCAGTGGTGGTGTGACATCATCAGCTCCGGCCAGTCTCCAAGTCTTTCGGAGGAGGACTCCGTCCCCAAAAAACGCGAAGCTTTCAGCCAGACAACGGTTTGTTTGATTTCCCACCCATATTGGCTGGGTTCGGGGCTTGGTGCTAAAATTTGTCAAACGTAGATTGACCATTTAAACTCGATGTACCCCGCGAACGACGAATGCTTAGGTTAGGTGGAGTTTCTAATGCACGACAAAAAAAACTGACGACGATTTTTCGGTTTGAACAGCAAATTAGCATATTCTGTTCGACGGAGCGTGATAAGAGATTCGGGATGGGTTTGTCGTTTTTTTTGTTCGACTCAAACCTCCTCACTTTGGGGTTTGAAGGTTCATAAAAAGCTTCATTCATAAGTTTCGCTGGTTTGGAACAGGTTTTAAGTGCACGGGCTTAGTCACAACTGTTGTGAAAAGTTTCCGGGAAATACTTTTTCGAAGGTGTGAAGATTCCGAAACTAGGACTTTTGCGATGCATATTCAAAATGGAATTCAGATTAACCCTCTAAGACCCAACCTCGCCTTTAGACGGGCTTCGATTTGACAATTCATCGAAAAATCATTTTTAAACCAATTTTGAGCATTTAGCATATAGAAAATAAAATCTTGAATTTAGTGATTTTACTAAATTTTTATGTGACTTAGCTAACGTCTTGCAAAAAAGGGTCTAGGGTCAACTTTGGACTACTTTTATGTCATAATAAATTTTAAAGTGTATTTTTTTTTTTTTGGGATCGCAGTAAGCCGGGCGTGCGGGCAGACGTGTTTTTTTTCTGCTGTCGGTTTTTTTTTTTCTCTACGATCAGTTTTTAGAAAAAAGTTTTCAGAAGTATTTGAATCAATGCGGATTTTTGGATTAAGCCAGTGGTTTCGGCAGTTGCGACGGTGGTTCCTGTGGATTTATGAGAAGCTCGATTTTGGAGCCTGGAAGAAGCACTGGCACGATGAACGCCATGAAGGCCACGATGGGTTATGTACCGGATTTGTCCGCACTACTAACCGGTGCTCGAGATTGCTTCAAGGGTGCGCGTTGCAAGCTGCTGCTCGTGGCCGAAGATCCGGACGGTGGACCCGCGACCAGACGCTGAACAAGGAACAAGCCCAAGGTTGGTTTCGTGGTGCACATGATTTCGACGACCATCGTCATCGTGGAAGAGTTTTTCGCCCATCTGGATGTGACGGAGAATATAAAAATACGGAAACGGTTGCCAGCTGCCTGGAGTTGAAGAATCTTGAGTTGGTGAGATCTATCCATTTTATCTATCATTATTTGATAGATGATTTTTCTCTTATTTTATATAATATCCTATTGATCAAATGATATATCCATATTATCCCTTTCCCACCTTCCCTTTCTCCTATCCTCATTTCCTCCCCCCCCCCCCGCCTCTAAATATTATTATCTGCCAACTTTACACTAACACACCACACCACAACTGATTCGGAGCGTTTGGTACGGTATGTCCACGCATCCTTCCTCCCCTGATGATTCTGTGAAATGTGATCCGTTCACAGAATCTGTCTCTGCGGTTAATGCAACGCAGTAGGCCTGGCCGCTTTAATTTTTGCTATACATTTTCGGGGTAACTCGGATGTACTGTAATCATTAATATTGACAAGAAAGGACTTGAGGCGTAATCTTACCACAAGTTCTTCCAGGATGCTTTCTTCGGACTGGCTGCGCTTGTGTTCGATTAGATTAGATTAGATTAGATTAATAAATTTTAAAGTGTATTTCTCATGTTGAGGTACAGTCATCCCACATATTCCGAACTAGAGCGTCCAATATCCCGGGGTTACAAAATTCCCTGGAAACGGTAAATTTTCAACAAATTTCAATTTTTTCGAAAATTATTCTGTTATTGTTTCTGGTTAATATTTTGCAACAGAATTGTAAAGAACAGCAACTTTAATGGTCAAAATGAGTGTGAGGATCAATTAATGGCTTGACTGCTTGTAAAAAATCATGCAACTTTGAGAAAATATATAAATTTTCTAATTTTTTATGCTGTCTTAAAAATCGTACCGTATATTTGAATTTTTGAAGCGAGTTCTTGAAATATGATTGCATTCTTTGGGTAAATTTCATATGATACGAAGTTGTTTTTTTAGTGATTTTTCATGGTTCCATTTATGGTATGATTTCAGTTATATGGTTATATGGCCTAATAAATTAAAAAGAATAAAATAATTTTTCGTAGTGTAAAAGTGGTTGAAAATAAACGATATTTTATTTATATTTAATCCTCTTACGGCCTCGGTAGCTCACGTGGTTCATAAATTTGTAACTTCAAACAACCCTTTTTGAAAATTTTTATTATATCAATTCAATTTTCATCCGATATGGTCAAGGTAAACAAAAATGTTAAGGTGAAATTTTAGTACATGAAAAACATGGCGAAAAAGGCTGCCGTTATTTGTCCTTAATTCATTTCAATGATTATCATTTCTGCCTTAACAGCCATCGTTGAGAAAATCTGCCTCGAAAAAAATAGCTCTGCAGCAAATATTTTGATACCTACCTGTACCAAAACGATACTCGTGCATGCGAGGTTCACACTTTACTTGTATCATTAAATTTTTTCCCTCTAAATCACTTAAAACTCCCGGAAACTCCTTAAGATGCAGAAGCACAAAATTTATATCAAATTGCTGCTTCTTCTTATCACTTTTTCAACCAAAATTTTCTTCTTCTGTAAATCTTCTTCCTCAATGTGAGGCACCACTTATTTCGCTCATATTGTGAAACTATCTTTTTGGAACAGCTTCATATCACAAAAGGCTTCCTAATTTGTAGAAAACTGCCCGGAAATATGTTTTTGGATACCTAAAACTTTATATTTTTCGCACAAATTGCCGACGATTTCGGGATTCACGCACTGCAAAATAATGTTGCTCTTCTTTGTTCGTACGCCTCGTATACACATCGAGCTTTTGTGGTGTGCAAATCATCATTTATCACCATATTTTTGGAATAGGCGTATCTGAAACCATGTATTTTTTCAATTTGTTTTGTTACAAACCCTTCCCAAACATTCATCAACTTGTGCAATGAGTGTTGCCAGCAAATTTGAACAGGAAAGCGAAAATAATATTTCAAAATGCTACTTTTTTCTTTCCAAATTAGCTTAATATAATGAAAACAAAGGTTTATTCATAAGAAAAAACATTTTTATATAGAAAAATATAAATATAAGCAGTGATAAGAACTTATTTCGGTAATTTAAAATTAGTTTAATTTCGTTCACTATAAAACCAGCATCATTGCTGTCGCACTTTTGCAAGCTGCTGCACACTATGGTACATTGGGTGGCCAAGTTTCAAAAAAGTGACCTTCTCCAAATATTTTTGGTATTTTTTTCTCGAAAGTAAACATTCTAACTAAGAAAAATCCAAATTTTCAAAGCTCTAAGTTTGTTCATTACGGAGATACGCAAGCTGAAAGTCAAAAAATGGAGTAAAAAACTAGCGTTTTTCGTAAAAAAGGCTGATTGTTTAATTTTAACATAGCTCAGTCATTTTAAATGTTTTATTTGGACAAATATACATCGTTGGAAAGGTAATTAGATAAGCTTTGAAACTATTTATAGATAAAATGTTGTTTCCAAACCAAAAACTGAAGTTTTCATCGAATAACTGGAGCATTTTTTTGACATATCATATTTTTTTGTGTTTGTTAATCGAGTACTTTTTTTGCTAACCGATGCTAAACATGAAACTAAGATCACTTGAAAGATTGGATTATAATCTAACATTGCTGAAATTTCCAGCCTGCGATTTTTTGCGTTTTCGGAGGTATGCCATTTTGAACATTTACGTTTTATCAAAATTTGCTGCAATCTTCATATGCGCCCGTTTATTTCACTTGCTTTGCTACCTACTTCGTGGGCATCGGCGCTTCAAAAATCAAAACCTGGTTTCAAGAAGTTCGAAATGACTTTATTGGAATTTTCTGTTGCCTACATTTAAAATTGAGTACCTTAGTCAAAATAAGGTATTCGTACCGAAGTTTCTCAAGCGAAACTGGAGAATCTCAGTTTGATACCGGAAAAGTATTCATCAAAATGTTGACTTAGCATGATGAATTTCTGCGATCAATCCATGACACTGACCCACATTTAAGTTCTATGTTGGTTAGTACAAAACATCATAAAAAGTACCTTTAACATATCCTGAAGCTGTCATAAACTCTATAATCAAATAAATTTTAAGAATATGGTTTGTAGTATATCGTTTTACTTCATAATTAATATTTTGAATAAAATAAATTTTTCTGTTATTTGATTTAACAATTAAAATTTTCGCAATTTATGCCCGTAAGGGTGGGGGGGGGGGGGGGGGGGGGTGATCTCAAGTTATACGGCATGGACTCACAAAAAGAAACACACAGCAGTAAATAATAAATATTTGACTTAAAATGAATTTATTACGCTTAACAAAATTTTGTTGGTGGGGAGGAGGAGAGGGAGGGGGGATGAAAGAAAGAGGAGGGAGGGGTTGTGTCCTTAAAGTGGGGATGTATTAGCTTATCCATAATTTAATAATATAAACTTGCAATACAATGTATACGCAATTCTGTTGTACTTGCAAATGTATGAAAAGACTATTTATTATAAACAATCAACTATTGAAAAACATGAAAAGTCATAAAAATCGACGTATATCATTTCAATACCATACAATTACTAAAATTTGTATGAAAAAACATTTAAAAAGCAAAAAAAAATATTTGGCCGCCTGTTTGTATGGAGATGGCCCATAGTGCTGCAGCCATCCGATCTGTCAAGTGGTCGTGCCAAATCAAAGCAGGCCAACAAAATCAAAACAAAGGGATTACAAAAGTAATTGAAAACGAACGCAGGTTTGTGACTTTCAAATATTTCTTTCGAATTAGCATTCAAATATTGCATTCTGTCCGTAGAATTTCCAGTTCCAGCTAACCCCACTGCAAGCTTCATCGGGATCGGGATGGATCGCCAAGCCGCTGCCGCCGGAACCTTAAGTTTTCGTCTTCGAAGCAACTCGAACAATCTGGATTACATCGTTGAAATTGGCCGGACCGAAATCAACCCGGAACGATTGTCAACTGCAGCACTACGATGCAGCAGCCGTCAAAAATGTGGTGCTCGTGGCGCGGCGCATTCGACCGCGGAAGATGCCGTTCGAGGCGCAACTCGCCAGCATCTGGCGCAGATCTACAAGTGTAAGCAAATCTGAATGGAGTTGGCCAATGTCCTGGTGAGGATTCTGCTTGGGACGCTACGGGACTGGATTCTCCGGCAGAAGGGGAGCGCTCTGTTGGCAACTTTTGCGACAAATCAGCACTGGCCGAGTGTTGAAGAATAAGGACTGGCCAACACCATAACATTAACTAGTAGTTCCGCAGCAAATCGTTCCGGAGGAGTCCAGGAAGTGAGTACGAATCTGAATTTTGTTGACACGTGGAAATCAAGTAACCGTGCCTGCGGGACAGACGGTCCAGCGTAGGTCAACGGAAAAAGTCGCTTCGTTTCATGGGCCGGTTCTGACTGGCACACCGAGGCCAACATCGTCGCAAGAGCTGCCAGGTGTAATCATCGAATCTATGTGAAGTGGCGTAAAGTGGGTGTGATGTGAAACACTGAGAGTAAATCGGATAATATATATTTTGTATTTTTTTAAATATAAATTAAAATAACAGAAATGATTTTCCGGGATTTTTATTGCGCGGTGCATTAAAAAAGTAAATTCAATTGAATATTGATGAAGTCTGAAAAAAAACTTTTAAGTGAATTGATCTTTTGTCAATATTTACATTTGCTTCTAAACAAAACAAAAATATGTTTTGTTTTATTTGAGATAGTAAACAATACCAATACAAGTATACTTGAAATGATTGATGATTTCAATGATTAGTAACATTAAGAAGAATAAGAAAACGAAGTCCAAATAGATTTTGAGCCGATTTCACCTTAAGTCCAAATTAAAAAAAAATGTCAAACAATAAAATTGTTTGTTTTTTAGAGCACCAAAAGTTCCCCGAATATCACTTTTCTTTAAAACTTAACCCTGTTAAAAAATGCCATGATAAAAAAAAACTGATTTTTAAAGGTTTGCTCATAAATTTGGTCGTAGAAGACGTAGATTACAAGATAAAATTTTGGTGTCTTCTACAAAGTTGCTTGGATTGGCAAGTCCAACAATTTTTCAGAAGACAGGAAAATTCCCAAAAATATTCTTGAAAAGTTAGATTTTTTAAATCACCCTAATAGTTTTTTTTCGGAAAATCCGTTTTCCACTTCATTTTGCGATCTGGACCACTGTGCACTGTCTTAACCGTGGTAGAATTGGGAGTTCTGGAGCCCAGATAAGTTTGGATTACATCTAAAGATTGATAACCTAGAACATTCCAACCATATTTTGTAACGTTCTGAGCCCGTGTTTGACTGTTAAAACAAGATTCCGATACCAAAAGGTCAAACTCCACTATCGCAACCGGCTTTCCCAACATCTCCCAAGAAGCGTTACTAAATCCACCATCCAATAGCTCCGCAAAAGTGCCTTGAACTCTTCGCCGCCACAGTCATAGCTACATCCGTCACCTGCACAACACTAGCCTGAGTCGGCGGTTGAAGAATCTCAAGGGGAGACACACGCCGGTTTTGTGTAAAATAACCGTTTACGACTCCTCTCATACGCAGGGTCAATATTCAGAATTCGGTGATATAAAACTCGAACCATCATCGATTTACGATCTCTCGCGGCCCGCCCCGTATAGATATGAATGGAGTTGGAACCTTAATTTATGCCCCCAAAAAATCGACCGATTATACAGTTTTTAGTTCTTTCCGCTCGGTGACCTAGCTTGACCGAACCACGCGGGACACCAAATGGATATCGTGGTGCGATTAAAAAACTAATTAGCTTTGATTTCACCACGTGTGTGTGTGTGTGCGTGGGGAGAAAATCTTGACCTTGTAGCGAACCTCACAAACCAACAGAGTCACACATCGCATCTTATCTAGTGATGTCATCTTTCCAAACTTTGAGCGTGCCGATGTCCGACGAAACTGTAGCCACCTTGGCGTTTCTGTCTTTTCATCGATGGTGATCTTCTGGTCGTTTTGTCCACCGAAGATGATCCACCGCAACACGCGATATCGCGACTCCACCCGGACAAAAAATGTCGTTTCGGTAAAAAAAAACTTGAATGTCAGAGAAACCGACTCTAGTGTGTTAGTTGCATCGTTGGGTTATTTATTTTCGCGTAATAATCGCAACGATTATCGCGTTCATCGCGACGAGCGTTACCATTATCGCGATAATCGCAACGGTTATCGCGATGCGGAACTTGTTTTGGCGAACTGGCAGCACTGGCAGGCAGTTCGTTTTTTGACTGCTGTCAACGTTTCAGTGGTGGGGCAGGTTGAAGCTGATACAACAATCAAGCGACCCCCGAAACCAACCAAAACCAGAGCGTTCAATTCCGTGAAAACAGAACCACCTTGACGACTCCCGATATCTCTTTTGACCCGTCGTCGCCGCCGCTGCCAGCAGGTGTCGCACGAAGGTCCTCGCAAGAGTTTTAAAATTTTCTAAAAAGCAACGCGATTTGACACCCGAATGTCGTCGTCGTCGTCGCCGCCGTTGGAATGTTTATGTAAATTAGACCTCCAAATCGCGACCATGTCCGCGTGCGCGCGGTGGAAACAAAGCGGAATGATAAATGCGAAAAACGAAAAAGAAAAAAAAAAGTTTGGTTTTTTATCGAGAAATTTTTATCATAGACACACAAGGTGTTCAAGGAGATTAGCCGAGCCGAGATCTGCGTCGTTGGGAAGTGGTGGCGAAATTTTCGCTGCGCGCCGCAGTGTTGCCAGCTCTTTTGGAAGATTCTGATGAAACTTTAAAAGCACGGAACGAATCGGCGTCAATTAGCGAGGATGCTCAAATTTGTTCGCTGACGAAAGAGATTCGCTAAATTGTGACACGTCACTCTGGGACGAGATTTTGGAGCTTTTTACTGGCCGTTTCTGAATGAATTTGGCAAGATACATGATTCATTTTCTTATCATTAAATCGACCAATTCTCTCCTGCACAAGCCATGTGTTTAACCAATTTGCCATTGAAATGAAAACAGTATTGAAAAGTTCAACACCCATTTCAGTGTTGAAAAGTATAACTTTTCAGCACTTGTATCGAAAGCAATACTTTTGGATAATGTTTTGAACACTAACACTACCCGGGCAGACGGTAATAACAAAATTAATAATATTTCAATAACAAATCCTGTTAAAATAACAAAAAGTGTTATTATTTTATCCTGAAGTTCAACTTCAAGAAGAAAAAATAATAACAGTTTCTGATAAAATAACAAAATTTGGTATTGAAGTGATATCATATTGAAAATGTTTAATAACACGCTAATAAGAGGAAATGTTATACATTTCAAAAACTCTCCTAATAACAAAATTTGTTATTCGTTCGGTATACTGACTTAGAAATAAAATTACCATAAATCGCACAAATGGAAAAGTTTCTAAGTGTCCATAACACAATCTGTTATTATTTTTTCTTTTGTTAAATATGTTTGGATCTTTGGGATAATTTTGACCAATTTCTTTGGGGTCATTATTTTGGCTATGAAATGGGGTCCTTAAGCTAAAATTATTCTAAAAAGTTGAAATTTTGGAAGTTGATTTTTTTTAATTATTTGATATACCCCCTAAGGAACTTTGCTAAAATTGGCTAGAACTATGGGATAATTTTGACCAATTTCGTCGGGGTCATTATTTTGGCTATAAAATGGGGTCCTTAAGCTAAAATTATTCTAAAAAGTTGAAATTTTGAAAGTTGATTTTTTTAATTATTTGATATACCCCCTAAGGGACTTTGCTAAAATTGGCTAGAACTATGGGATAATTTTGACCAATTTCGTCGGGGTCATTATTTTGGCCATGAAATGGTGTCCTTAAGCTAAAATTATTCTAAAAAGTTGAAATTTTGAAAGTTGATTTTTTTAATTATTTGATATACCCCCTAAAGGACTTTGTTTAAACTGGTTAGAACTATGGGATAATTTTGACCAATTTCGTCAGGCTCATTATTTTGGCCAAGAAAAAGTTGAAATTTTGAAAGTTGGTTTTTTTATTATTTGATATACTTCTAAGGGATTTTGCTAGAATTGGCTAGAACTAGGAAATAATTTTGACCAATTTTATCAGGGTCATTTATTTCACCATGAAATGGGGTTTCAAGCTAAAATCAATCCGATAAAATTAACTTTTGAGAGTTCATTTTTTTTAATTTTGTTATATTCCCTAACGGAATTGATTTATTTATTGAGAATTTTTGATGTGTGAATAACAAAAACTGTTATTATTTTCACAGAGCCAGGAAGTCGGAGCTGACGTTGAAGTTCGAGCTGGAGTGAGACCTCGGAGACTGCATCGGATTCAGCAAATTTTCAGCAACTTTTACTTGGAGTCGGCATCTGTGAAGTCGGGTATTTTTGGAGAGCTGAAGCCGTCGCTGACGTCATATCCTGCATTCAGAGTCGGAGTTGTCTTCAAAGTATGGATTCAAAGTCGCTTGGAGGTACCCGACTCTGCAGCCCTGACTAGTACAGAGGAGTTATGGCAACTGCAGGTTTATTTGCAAATTACAAATAAACCAAAACAATAACTTTTTTTGTTATGGAGACATACCAGTTCAATAACATTTTTTGTTATTATGCTGCTCCACCTCTCCGCACAAAATAACACATCTTGTTATTCCATCATGATTCCTTCTGTGTTATTGGTTTGTTATAGCAATAACAACATAATAACAGGTTAAGTTATTCTTCGAACAAATCTTTGTTATTAATTTTTGTTATTTTAACAACTAATCCGATCATCCCAATAACATATTTCGATCTTCTCACAATATCAAAAACTGACCTTCCCAAGTTATTTCCGTCTGCTCGGGTAGGAAAAAAATATATCATTCTAGCAGGTAAACAAAAGTTTCACTGATAATGTCAAATTCAAAAAAAATCATTCTCGTTGAACTTGTTTTTTAAAGAACTTATCGTTTTTATCGAACTCGGTTATGTACGACCCGAGCTAAAATAATCTTATTTTCACAACTTGTTGCACTTGTGAGCAATTCCAGCTCAAATCAGGAATTTTTCTGGTACTTTTGTACCCGACCCTCTCCGATTTCAATGAAAGTTTTTAGACATGTTATCCTAGGCCTATATAAGCCATTTTTGTGTATATGGAGCCAATAGTACTCGAAAATAACATTTGAGAAGGGCGTAAGGTATTTAAATATTTTTGTATTTTGCAATTTAAAAATTACTGTGTCTCGAAGCCATTGCGTCGTATCAAAAGTGGTCCAAGACAAACTTGTAGGAAATTGGATGGGCTTTCTGAAAAATACACTGAAACAAAAATACACGCCACTTCTATGAGATTTTTGATTTTTAAGTCAAAAACTTAAATTTAAAGGTGTTGTCACGATTTTTTTCGTTCAAAATTTTGAGGAAATAGCCTAAGATGTTACCAAAGACTGACGAAAAATGCAGGATGGTATGTCTCTCCTAAAAAAATACAAAAATCATTTACTAAAACTGTTTTTTTTGAAAAGTGGTCTAAACGTAAAAATTTTAAAAAACCCATAGTGGGAATCGGTTCCCCAGACAATTTTACATAAAAGTCTCCATATTGACCATTGTCCTATGTCCAATCCTTGGGAAGATACAGCGGGTTTAAAAATAAAAATGATGAAAAAATGGGTTTTTTGGTGGTTTTTGGCAATTTCTATATGACAGACTTGGTTTTTCAGTCTCGTAAATATTTTTGCCGGAAAGCTCGTCCAATTTCCCATAAGTTTGCCTTTGACAGCATTTCAATTGGATGTAAGGGCTTACAGTTATAAGCTTAATTACATTGTTAATAACTGAAAAGAGAATATTTTTTCAGTGTGGTAGAAACCTGGATAATAAATTAGCTTACGTAAATATCAAAACGAGTCAAATCAAAAAGCTGTCAAAGGCAAACTTATGGGAAATTGGACGAGCTTTCCGGTAAAAAAATTTACGAGACTGAAAAACCAAGTCTGTCATATAGAAATTGCCAAAAACCACCAAAAAACCCATTTTTTCATCATTTTTATTTTTAAACCCGCTGTATCTTCCCAAGGATTGGACATAGGACAATGGTCAATATGGAGACTTCTATGTAAAATTGTCTGGGGAACCGATTCCCACTATGGGTTTTTTTAAATTTTGACGTTTAGACCACTTTTCAAAAAAAACAGTTTTAGTAAATGATTTTTGTATTTTTTTAGGAGAGACATACCATCCTGCATTTTCGTCAGTCTTTGGTAACATCTTAGGCTATTTCCTCAAAAATTTTGAACGAAAAAAAATCGTGACAACACCTTTAAATTTAAGTTTTTGACTTAAAAATCTAGAAATCTCATAGAAGTGGCGTGTATTTTTGTTTCAGTGTATTTTTTTCAGAAAGCCCATCCAATTTCCTACAAGTTTGTCTTGGACCACTTTTTGATACGACGCAATGGCTTCGAGACACAGTAATTTTTAAATTGCAAAATACAAAAATATTTAAATACCTTACGCCCTTCTCAAATGTTATTTTCGAGTACTATTGGCTCCATATACACAAAAATGGCTTATATAGGCCTAGGATAACATGTCTAAAAACTTTCATTGAAATCGGAGAGGGTCGGGTACAAAAGTACCAGAAAAATTCCTGATTTGAGCTGGAATTGCTCACAAATAACCTTTAAATTGTCGCCGTACTGTTCAACAAACATTACAATTCTGAAATATTGACTAAAAGTTCTTCTCAGATAATTAGTGGAAGTCTCGAATCGAGCAATCTCCACCATTAGTCGCCCGGTTATCTTCCCCCGAGCTTTCTCAACCAAGCTAGAGCGAAGAACATCTGTGCAACCACATCTCAATAAGGGAAACGCCAAATTCGGACGTCCATAATGTTTGGACCCACCACCAGGCAGAGACCCCCAACCAGTTCGTGTGGTCAGTCGCGAAGTGCAAGCACGCGAAAGGTAGGCCAATCACGCACACTTACACAGTGACGGACACACACACCACGACCACCACAACCCCAATGACCATTCACCAATCACCAATGATTCTCCCAAAAGTGTGAGTGAAGCAGGAAAAAAAATTGAGGTCATAACGCCTAGTTTTTGGAGTTTGATTTTTGTTTCTCGCGTCCGCTCCCTTCCCGTCTCTCTCTCCGAGAGAGTTCCGACGGACCCCCGGAGGCTGTCAAAGCCCAAAAAAAACCGACCAAATCACCCCAACGATCACTCCTTATCGACTCTCGCCGCAGCGAAAACCGCGCTCTCGCGGTTGAGAGCCTAGAAGACGAAAAAATATAAAAACGCACCCAGCTTCCACCAACAACAACATCAATAACAACAGTCGAACCGACAAAAAAAAGAAACGGACGGAACCAGTTTCTTTTTCGGACGTTCAAACCGCGATCGGCGGCGAGAGCGCTTTTTTTTCTCTCTGTGATGACCGCAACCTAGTTTGGGGCGGCTGCTTGATATCCGCTCGATGAAGGCAAAGTCTTCGACCACTTTGAAATACGCGTTCGGCTGCGTTAGATATTCGTGATTATGCTCAAGGACAATGTCAGTCCGGTTGTCTGTGGTTGAGACAATCGGACGAAGGTTGAATTTTTTTAATCAATTAAGTTGAAAAACTTTATGCTTTTGACACTTTATGTCTGTAGCATAAGATTTCAGTACTGAATTCTCTGACAAGTTAATATTACCAATGTCAACGAAAATCGGCAAGTGACGATTTTTTTCCTAACATATTTTTACCCAGGACTGATGTAAGCTGTAACAGTCTAAGCCAAGTCTGATACAAATTATACTTTCCCATAATTTCGCTGCCGGCCAGCGGGTTTTAATTGGGACCACAACACAAACCTCAATTCCTTGAATTTTTGTTTAACATTTCTTTTTCTTTTGTAATTTTGCAATGATCATAAGCACTGTCATAAACTAACTTATTCGACAAAAATATCCAACTTTGGAATAAAAGGTATTCATAACCTTTTCGAAGAGCAAAAAAAAAAACTTTCACAGCAAAAAATCCTATGGTATAATCGCATGCAAAAGCATGCACATCGCCTTCGTACAAAAAAACACTTAATATTACACACTGCATGTACATTTTTTGTAAACACAAAAAAAAGTGGCATCCGATGGGATTCGAACCCAGCACCATTAGTAAGGACAGGCGCCTTAGCCCGCTCGGCCACCAGACCGATGAAGGGTGGAAAAGCTAAACGCATATATAAGCTTGACATTTCGGTCAAGTAGGTTTCCCATACCGACGGGCTGCATATTTCAGGGTGTAATATTACACAGAATTTCATAAAATAATGCAAAATTTAGTCTACATCCAGGCCTTTTACACGCAGCTGGATTACTACTTTTTTGCTGTGTTCCATCGCCAAAAATAATAGTACTGAAATAGTAGTTTATGCAACAAGTTGCAAAAAGATGATTTTTTCAGCACGAGTCGTACATTTATCTAACGAGGTTTACCGAGTTGGATAAATACGACGAGTGTTGAAAAAAAAAAACAAGTTTTGCAAAAAAACAACATTTTTTGCAATTCCGACAAACACCCTTTTAATGAAATTTTAAATCAATTGTCTAATTCAAATTTATCGAAAATTGTACTGATCCTTTCTAATCGTACCAAACCAAAACATTATCATATTGTTTGTTTATTGTTGAGTAGTGTTATTTGTTCATCAAAGTGTTTGGACTGTGAGTAAAATAAATCCATGCTCCATATCCATAAAATTGCCTTCAAATTTGTCTCTGTGGCCAGTTTTAAAGAATATGAATAACATTGGAACATAAAGTTGAAATGAAAACAAGAATTCTGCAAGAAATATGTTTTTGATGGCAACAAACTGTTCCAGAACAAGTCTTACTGGTTTTAGGTCATGAATGATCTGGATGTTTTTCATATTGAATTTTCATACAACTTTGGTAGCTCCAGTGCTTAATTTATATTTAACTTTATATTGAAATTGGACACTCTAATTAGAAACAATACCAATCTTGAAAGTTGAAAAGGTTCAAATGTTATTTTGACTAAAAAATCTCATGCAAAGTGTAGACACAATGACCCTAAACAAAATACAAAATTGGCCAAGTAACAAAAAAAACAAATCCAATCACGAAACACAAATGCTTTATGTACATCAAAAATAAGCTTTAAAAAAATTACTAACAGTGTTGCCAGATTAGTTAACTTTAAAATTCATTAGAAAAATGGACTCAAAAAATTCTTTTTCCGTCACAGTGTTGCCAGTTTATCAAAATTAAAGTTTCATAAGTATTCAGAATACAAAAAAATCAAAAAGCTCAGATTTACTTTATTTAAAAAATGCTTTATACATCAGTACAGGTATACTACCATAAAAATTGCATTATAGGCATCATGAACATATTTTTTTCCAAACCCGAACTTTTACATATCTGTGATCCCAAAATGAAAATTTCTTGAAATATTAAAACCTTTTTTTTGTGATTGAAAATGCATAAATCGCGCCTTACATTTCATTTGGGCAGATATCTTTTGTATACAGTTGATTAGAAAAATGTGCCCTTTTGCCCCTGTTTATGGTTGGTTTACAATTTTAAAAGTTTTTTGCTATAAAAAATTATATTTAGTCAATAATTATTGGTATTGTCCTATGATTTTTTGTGTATACTTTAACCCTTTCAGGCCCGAATTTTCAAAAAAAATATTTTTTTAAGTTAATGATGGGAAAATGATTCTTATGACCATACGAAAATTATAGGTTAGTTTTGGAAATTATGATTTTTGGGTCATATATGACCCATCAAGCCTGAAAGGGTTAAAGGGAGCGACAAAAACTTGAAATGAAATTGGCAGTGACCTAATTTGACATAAGTATTCTCAAATCTTAAATATTTTTCTCATATTTGAAAATTCTGAAAAGTGTAAAATGTTAGTACGTCTTTTTTTATTTTTTGCAATTTTTAAAAGTCCAGCAAAAAACAGTTTTTCAAAGAACTTTCTGTATAATTTCTTAAATCCATGGATTGTACAACAAAATTTTAGTTGATTCTCGTAAAAAATACAGCTGACTTTAAAAAAAAAACCGTTTTTTTTATTTAAACGATTTATTGACAAAATACATGAAAATTTGACATAAAATTTCACTCAGTGTGTGTTTTTTGGAATTGCAAAAAATGTTGTATGGAACTCGTTGCAAAACTTGATTTTTTCAGCTCTCTTCGTATTTATCCAACTCGGCGAACCTCGTTGGATAAATGTACGACTCGTGCTGAAAAAATCCTCTTTTTGCAACTTGTTGCATAAACTACTATTATGCAACAAGATGCAAAAAGATGATTTTTTCAGCACGAGTCATACATTTTCTCGTAAAAAATACAGCTGACTTTAAAAAAAACCGTGGATCACAGTTATAATTAGTGCGTCCTTCCCGGGAATTCCAGGGATTTTTCAAAAACCGGAAATTCCCGAATCCCGGGATTTTTTTATTTTGTGCCGGGAATTCCCGAAATTGAAAACAAAAAATAGATCAACAGTTGAATACTTAGTAATCGATAAGAATTTCAAAGCATTAAAATTTGTATTCGGCATATATCAGGATTAATTTGGCTTATTAGGGAAAATTGTTAAAATTTCAGTTTATAGATCCGCAAAATGCTTTGCGTCTTAGGTATTTTCTATTATTTTTTTATTTTTATTTGAATAGACGAAGTATTATATTCACATATATTTAAACATGAAAAAAGTATAATATCAAACAAATTAGGCCGAGGCAAAAAAATAAAAAAATATAAGTATTAAAATAACATGCCATAGTTTCAACATTTGCATGGAAAAAGTGTTTAAAAGTGTATTTTACAATAGTTCAGTTGTTTTGCAATAAAAGTTTTCAAAAAATGTAAAATTTGACGAAAACAAAAATTTCAGCGAAAAACAAACTTTTGTGATAGTAAACATCAAAAATTCAAAAGATTTTTAAATCAATCCAAACATGCTAAAAATGATTCTAAACGCAGGGAATTCATTTTAAATTGATTTTAACTAACTGCACTTAAATTTTCATAAAAAATATTGAAGTTTTTTGAAAAAATATTTTTTTGCCCCCTGATTTTTCGGGCCAACTTTGACGGTGGGGGGGACAACAACTTTAAATAAAATTTGTACCAGCCTTAACTATTCATAAAAAACCGGCGTCTGGAGCAAATCAGGATGAATGTAACGAATTAAGATAGATTAAGATTTCCAAATTTATTGCTCAAAAATCTCCTGTACCTACTTAGACTGCAGTCTCGATTATCCCCAGTTGACGTTAGTGACTTAAAGATAATTTTTGAAATATGTTTCAAATATAAAACATAAAATTCTATACTTATTCAAAGTGTTACATTGTCTGGTATAATTTTATTTCTTGTTGTTTTAGACAGTTTCAATGAAATTGTTTAAGCTTTTAGAGTCATGTTGTATAAATAAATAAATAAAAGAAATAAATTAAAAATTGTGGTGCATTATTCCAAAGCACATCAAAGAACACATTTTTAAACAAACTGTTTTAAACTATATAAAGACTGCTGTCCTTGTTCAGATTGAAGTGTAGCTTATTGCCAAATAACATTTTTGAGTTAATTCTATGATTAAAGCTAGAAAAACATAACAAATATAATGAAAACATAGATTGAATAACTGCTTCAAAAATTTCCCTGGAATTCCCGGGATTCAAAAAATATTTATCCCGTTTCCCGGGAAATTCAGAACCCGGGAAAATTGGACGCCCTAGTTATAATTCAAAAATCATAACAAAAGCACAACCTGATTACCATTTAAAAAGAGCGAACCTTATCAGAAGTTCAGAACTCTCCAGAATCAGAACCATCGGCACGTGCACTCCACACTGAACCAAAACGACACTTCCCTTTCCCGCTTCGCTTTCGCTCTTTCGACGCTCTTCTAAACCTTCAAATTCGAAGAGAACGCGAGAACCTCTCCCTTTGGAACCCCACCAAAGTAGGGAAGGGGATTGGGTGAAAGAGCACGACAGCTTTGACAGCTCCCTCTCACCATTTGATCAGCTGTTTGTTTGTTATGATTTTTCCAAATCAGAACCCGCGCGGGCGCCCACTTTGACAGCATTTCCCCGTTTTTCATTCATAAATCGTTTAGAGCATAACCACCTAGAGGTGGCTAATTTGGGATGTTCAAGATCGCGAGTGACTTTTTTTTTTGCGCGATGTCAAATTTCTTCGTGTGACCGCACAAACACATCGAAATCATGCCGCACACAGCCACAAGGCTGTGTGTGAGGAACTCGCTGCCTGTTTCTCTGTTTTCTCGTTTGCCCATTTATTAATTTTCAATGAAAGTTGATTAAACAAGTTATTCGCTGCCGACGACGACGACTGGCTGGCAGTGGCCTGGCGCGGCCAGGCCGCCAACTTGTGGCCTGGTGTGAGTCTTTCGTTTCGTTTCGTTTTTTTTTTCACCAGCCACCGCTGCTCTTTTCGTTTCGTTCGTTTCTCTTTTTTCGAAGCAAATCACATATACACTTTTATTACGTCGACTTTCTAAGTTCGCCTTTTTTTTACTACTTCTTCAGTTTTCGTAATGATTTTTCAATCACAGCGCGCAGTACGCAGCCAGTCGGTGGGTACGCGGCCACGGGGCTGGACAACGGTATGGGGCGCGCGGCCCAGTTCTTCCAAACAGACACAGAAACAGGTTGTCCGTTAATCCCCCTCCGAGAGATGGGAACGTTGCTGGAATTGCAGCAACGAAAGCGAATGGGATATGGCCGAAAGGTCACGACGACGGCGACGTTGTCGCGGAAGCGGTTCCTCTTGCGAGGCCAGTGGTGCCAGATTTTGAGGGATTTTTTTTATTTATACATATTTTGGTAGTAACTTTCACTGATTTAGGGAGAGTTCACTGCCTTGTTTTTGATTTTTTTACTGAAATCAATACTTTTATAATATCATAACAGTTTGTTATCACTTAGAGTCTTTTGTGGTCTCTAGTGCATGTTTCTGATGGAACCTAGGAGTCTAAAAACTTGAAGAGGGAGAGCACCTAAACCTCTTTTTTACTCCAAAACAACTTTCCACCCCAGAGTTCGAACTGACGACCTTTGGATTGCGAGTCCAACCGCCGACCAACGGCTCCACCGAAGCAGGCTTGTCACTTTACAAAGCTTTAAATTTAAAAATAATTATTCCTCGCATTGCTACCCTGAAGCTGATGCGATGAAAAAGTCTTGCTACACACAAATATTTGGTTGGAATTCACCTTCAGGCACATTTCAGGGCTTTTCCATACGTTCCAGTTTGAAATTTGTAACTTAAAAAAAGGCACTTCAAAAGTAGCAACAACGAATCAGTGTTGCCAATTTAAGCCAATTTTACACATCGGTTTCTAAAAAAACATTAATATCAAAAATTGCATAGAATTCTACGAATGCTCAATTTGACAGAACGATGACATAAAAAAAACCAACAGATGTGTTGATTTAATATAATTTTATCAAAATTGGGACAATTTTGCCTAAAAAACTAAAGATTTTATCTGACAAACTCCAGTAAAAATTAAATAAGATTTAAAACTTGCCTTTGGAATTGATAAATGTTTTTTATTTAAATCGTCAATTTAAAAATTTAAAAACAAAAAAAACATTTTTATTTTTAATTCCTAAAATTTATTTGAATTGCATTTCATATTTATACTGTTTACGTTGTATAAGTACAAGTGCAAACATAACCCCATTTACATAAAAAAAATATTTGTTTAACAGAATCCACTTTAATTAGCCTATCTGAAGAAGAAAGCAAAAAACGATCGTCAAATTTCAAGGCTATTTCTTAAAGAGCTTTTTTTGAAATTTTACTAAGTTTTCCAGAAATTATCTCAAAATATTTGAACTAATATAATTTTCAAGAATTATAAAATCATGTTTTGATAGCATTTATTTTGTTCACAACATGATTTCTTTAAGAATTTTAAAGAGAGAACAAAAAAACCTTCAAAATATTTGCAATAGCCTAGACTTTTTTAAGTAATCTTAACAGGCGAACAAAATTTCGAAATTTTACAAAGAAAATTGCTAAATTTGACAGAACTTTCAATCGAATATCCAAACAACTAAAGATCCTACCACGGATTTATGGCTAAAACCTAAAATTTTACTATTTAAAGAATTCTTTTTTTGGCATTTATTGCTGGCTCCATGTTTTTTGTTTATAGAAATTGTAGAGGGAAATAAATCCTTTAAAAAAAATGTTATATTATTTTCTAATGATTTTTAATTCAACAACAAAGAAGATTCTAACCAAAAATTCCATAAAAATATATTTTCTGAGTTAGGCCATTCCCACCGCGAGTTTAACCTTAAAAAAGAAGAGGGAAGACAAAACCTGAAAATATTGTCAATAGCCTCTGCTGATATTCTCAAATTTCAACAGCACACAAAGAGTTTTTTTACAATTCCAGTTTTTGCAACAATATCTTTTGTTTGCCCCAAGATTTTTATCAAAAAAATAAAAGGGAAAAAAAAGTTTGAGAAGATATTTAAACAGCTTTTAAAATATTTTCTAATTTGAAATTCAATAGAACACAAAAAACAGAAATTGTATATAAGAAAGGTCATTCCCACCGCGGATTTTAATCTTGATACTGAAATTACCGCTTTAAAAAAGATTCAGTTTGACTAACATTTATTCGATTTTTCAAGAACAAATTGAAGAGGCCCCAAGGTATTTGCAAATATTTGTTATTTTGTTGTTTTCAAATTAATATTTTAACAGAACTAACACAATTACCGAAAATCCGATATTTGTTATTGGTTTGGGTAATTCTCAACGCGAATTGTAAGCCCGATCCAGACATTGACATCTTGGAAGGGATCTAATCATCATAAAAACATGATTCTTTATTAAGGTCATATCCACCGCAGTTTTTAAACTTGATCCTAAAATTGACCATTGAAAAAAAAGCACAGAATTTTTTTCAATTGCAAATGCTTTTTGGGTGTATTTGACTACTCCTGAGTCAAGCCGGTTTGAAGACACCCAAAAAGCAAAAATAGAAACTTTGTTTGTTGGACCTTTAAAAAAAACTCCAAAAATGCAGATTGTTATCAAACCCAAAGTTGCAATTTTGGCAACCCTGCCTTCCGCGCACTCTCTCTGCTGGCAGCACTTCCGAGCAGGCCGTACGGCCAAAAATCGCGGACGCATTTCGGACCACTTCAAAACAGTGTTGTGCACTTCTTTTTTGTTTAAGTTTCCACAATCCGTACATCACTTTCGAGGTGTAATTGCGCGAAAATGGCGCAAAAAAAACGTACCAGAGGGGGCCTCATAGTTCCGTGCAGCAGACGTCAACGAGGGGTGAGAGCTTCGTGTCAAAATTACATAATCCCTCTGCGTGTTGAAAGTAAGCGCTCCTCTATGCAGCGCCAGGCACCACTATCTTTGGGGTGAAAATTTCTCTTTTTTTCTGCGGAGCGCGCGCGCCCGATTACCGTTGCGACGGGCCAACGGGTCTTCTTCGTCCACGCGGGCACAGGGAGACTGGAGATTTTTTGGAGAGGAGACGATCGAGGTCAACCCATCGAGACTTACCTGATTCTTCTGGAAGAGGTTGCGCACCAGCGAGGAGCTGTAGAAATTGCGCACACTTCCGATTCCGAGACCGAGTCCTGCCGCCGCCGCCGAGGGTCCGTACTTGAACGATTCCACTACACCGAAGCTGTTGTTACCGATTCCGCGCACAAAGTTGCCACTGCCACTCCCGGATGTAAACAACGGATAGTGGCCGGATTTCTTCTGCTGGCCCACGGCGGCACTTCCGGCGATTCCGACACACTGGCGATTACCGCCCACCGTTTGCTTCCCATTGCTTCCAGTTCCGGAACCGATTCCGCCACCACCAGATCCGCCAGCGTTACTTCCGCTAGCGGCCACCAGGGGCTGATTTTTGCCAACGGCCACGAACTGACACAGTTTTTCCTGCACGACGCGGGCGCACACCCGATTCGACGAACTTAAACACGCCATAGTCAAAATAATTGTGAGCCGATCGGTCGGCAGCATTACGGTCGAAACCCCCCCGAAAAGCAGAAAGCCAGCCGGGCCAGAGCTACGGCGATTTCCAGTCGTACAGGTCCGCACAGGGAGGATCTTGAAGATATTCGGGTAGCGCGCGCGCAGCACCACCACCAGATTATCAGCTCAGAGTGGGCTCGCGAGAGCGCGAGCGGCTCTCTCTCTCTCGCTCTCCGGTGCTGCTGCCTCAGTACAGGTGTTGTTCCATTATCAAGGCTCGCAGCTCCAGCAGCTGGCTCAAGGTGAAACATGTGGAGAGAGAGAACAGAGAGAGGGAGATGTGAATATGTGAATTGAACATACATTTTCATTGATTTGAGCCGAGCGATCGCGATCGCGCGAGCGAAAGAGTGTGCTGGCCTACTTTGGCAAAGTGAGCGCTGATTGAACCGCGAGCGAGAGCGCTTTCTCAGCTAGTTTCGGTGATGTTCGGATTTGATGCACTGGAATGAAATCGATTGGTGATTTGAATCTGGATATCAATGAATAGCAGCTCCAAAGATTATAATGTAGATTCGAAAAGTACATTAAATTGTCCTTAAAATGACATGTTCCAAAAAAATTTACAGTCGAGTAACGGAAAATGGCAGAGTTTTTAAAACTTTCTAGTGTTTTTTTCGATGACAAATAAGTTTTTTCGGAATTCTGAGTACGCCATCATAACGGGTGTCTAATTTGACATAAAAGTCCTTTTTACACCAAATTTCTATCGCCTCACCGTTTCAGGCTGCAAATTGTTGAAAAACATCACTTTTTTCGCATGTTCAAAAATGAAAGGGGTCGTAACGCCCCTCCGAAACGAGATATCAAAAAACGGACAAAGTTTCACGCAAATCGAAGAGGGGTCGGGGCAATTTTTCCCGATTTTGTATGAGTTGGTAGAGAATTACCCAAATGTTTTCGCAATTTTTGGATATGTTATGTATTTTATTACAAGGAATCAGGGAAAAATATGAGATATCTGGAGTTTTTTTAAAGGTCCAATAAACCAAATTTCCAGCATTTGCTTTTTGGGTGTTTTTGAAACCGCCTTGAGTCGGGTATTAAAAAACACCCAAAAAGCAAAAACTGAAAATTTGGATTATTGGACCTTTTCAAAAAAAAACTCCAGATATGAACTCTTTAGTCTCGAGATCTTCAAATTAGCATAGGGCCATTTCAAATATTCAGCTGGCTTTTTCGAATCTCCACATATTTTCCCTTAAAATCCAACTAATACCCTTTCTTTTGAAATGATTTTATGAAAAATGTGCTTTTTGCGAAAATCGACGAAAAATGCCTTTTTGGGACCACCCTAAAAATACGGGTCTCATTTTTTGGGTCAAAGAACCCCCACTCCAAATTTGAGCCAAATCGGAGTACCGTAAACCGGGGTGACTTTGATAGGATTTCAATTTGTTTTTAGCATATTTTCCAACAGGTAAGGTTTTTCTCAAGATTATTATTTTTAAAACATGTATTGGGGTAGACTACACAAAGTCCATGCACTGTTTCGGAAAAAAAGTTTTTTCAATAATGTTTAGAAAAAAAATTACGTTAAAAATTCTTAGTTTTAATTCCGGGGTGACTTTGATAGTCATAGTTTTTCTAGTTAAAATCATATTTAAGATGTTCAAACTTTATTTGTACGCTAAATTTTTAGCATTAGCATTAGCATTAGCAATAAAGGTCGCACAATTCCGGATGGCTGCACAACGCTTATCTTGCTGTTTAACTGTAATTAAACGTATGATAGCACTAGACTCTCATCCGGTTACAATATTCCAACACGGGAGATACCATGTTTTCCTCTTTAGATGAGCGTGTAATACTATCCAGTAAGATAAGGGGCTCCTGGCCGGTACCTTGCTAACCTCGGGGATTGGAAGGTATGTTAGTAAACATCTATCTAGAATGCGCAGAGATCTCTACGTCACCTAGTGGTATAGATGTTTGTAGGGAGGTTTTGGACTCAATGTTAGTAAATAGAACGTTTGTTTTTTTTTTTTTTTTTTTTTAACACCACCACCACCACCACCAAAACCATACCATCACCACAAAAAGACATGCTAGATTTTAATACAAATACATTACAAAACGAACACAACAATAAAACCATCTTCCTGGCCCAGCTGCCCACACGATACTGACGAGCAATAATATTAATTACCACAATGACCCCCCACTGCATGCATGACTTGAACATGAACACGAACATAGCACAAAGAGAACACCACAAAAATCCACCTTCCCATCACCACTGCTTGCACGATACTGACGCGCAATAATATTCATTAGCACAATGACCCCCCACTGCATGCATGACTCGAACATCCTTTGTACGCTAAATGTACCATCACTAAAGTAGCTGATATAGTTTTTAGGAAAAAAAAAACAATGTTTATATTTAGTTAACTAAGAGTATAAGCTTTTTAGCAAAATACATATAAATTTTAGGTAAAATTGTTAAAAAGTAGGAATTTTGCCTGAAATTTGTTAAAACTAGTTTTGTTTATAAAATTATCGATTTATATTGCATTTTATACTAAATTCAAAGCCCGAATCACAAGTTTTCACATTTTACATGAAATTTATTCAACTGAAATTGCCGATAAATTTGGAGATTTTTTTTAATTGTGTTTCAAAAACACATATTATTTATTATTTTCAATTTTTTTTAACCTTCTTCTAGTGGAAAATTCTCCAAAGAATCCGAAAATACATTCTGTCTTCCGATTGAAAATCATGATCATTGAGAAAATCATGACACTTTGAGAAATTTAAAATAATGTCTTTCATCAACATTTTTTTAACTATAGTTAACTAACTTTTTAAACTTGTCAAAATTTTATGAAAAGTTCTTCTTGAGGTACTTTGAACACTTCTCTACCACGGTCAGTATGTTTCTAATCCATTCCTTAAGTATTTTAATTGTACTCTTCATTTTGCGGAAAAATCGTAAACCTATCAAAGTCACCCCGACTATCAAAGTAACCCCGTTTAACGGTACTTTTGATTTGGAGGCTTCCTGTTTGACGTGAAATGGCTGTGTGTGTGTGTGTGTGTGTGTGTGTGTGTGTGTGTGTGTGTGTGTGTGTGTGTGTGTGTGTGTGTGTGTGTGTGTGTGTGTGTGTGTGTGTGTGTGTGTGTGTGTGTGTGTGTGTGTGTGTGTGTGTGTGTGTGTGTGTGTGTGTGTGTGTGTGCAACCAATCAAACGGGACCACGCGGCCGCTTCTTACAAATTGAGTTGTTTCCATGTACTTTAGATTTTTGATTCTATACATGCAAATAACTCGCATAGGCATTTGGAAGGTGTTAGCTCTGCCAAGTTTCGGTGACCCATTTCTACACTGGCTAGCCAAGCGCGAGGTACCTCCGCTGAACCGACAAGCCCCGCCCTAAAGAACGGTTGCATCAATTTGATCCAAACGTTATTTAGAACTTCCGGACCCTCGTCAAATGGACAAAGATCCAGCGCGTATATAATTGTTAGCAATAACAGTATTCCTAATTCCAGTCATAGCTCATAACGCCGCGAATCTGGACGGGGGATCGAACCTCGCCTTGAGCAATTTTGATTTTTTGTTCATGTTCAGGACTTTAAAGAATTTTATATTTCCTTAACTTTCTCGTTGGGAGCAGATGGTAATCGAACCCAGCACTATTCGGTTATAAAGCGAACACTGTAACCAGTCAGCCACGGCCGCTCTTGCAACACTTGAAAATTAAATAAGGATGCAATAAGGAAATTCCTCACCGGGTTTGAACAACACGATCTCGAACAGCTGTTCTATGCCGCGGAAAGTACAAATCCAAATCCCTCAGCTCCACCTAGTTGTACATATTGGCCAACTTCCACTAGTCTTCTTCAGACCATAATTTGATAGCAATCGCCACCCAGCGCCGTTCGGTATAAAACTGTATGTAAGGCGAATTTAGTAATTCACTTGGTTAATGGCCGGCGCAGACAAAACAGTTTCCTTCTTAACCAGGTGCACAAGTTTTAAAACATTCACAAACCGTTCGAATAATTTTGAAGACATTTAAATTTTGTCTCAAACATTAAAAAATGAAAACTCCATGTAAATGACAGGAGCACAAAAATTTTCCTGTTTGACGTGAAATGGCTGTATTTAAAATGCTTCTACAAACAACACAAAGAAACCCATTTTTGATTGAAACATTCTGAATCAAGATTTGAATGATTTTCTTAAACAAACATGGCCGATCGAAAATGAAGCCTTTTTGAGCCTGAAGGATGTCTTTTTTTTTTCAATGAAAGAGCGATTTTCACCAAATTCTGGAAATAAATTTTATTTATATTTTTTATTTGGCTACAAATTATTTTTACCTGAGGCCTTTGGATAATCTAGCCTGAACTTTTTTTTTTTCATAAAATTATTTTTATTAGGCACTTTTCGGTACTGGGACCTGGTTAGGACCGAGTCGGCTTTTGTAATTACTACACGGCTTCTGAAGAATCGTGAAAACTCACTAGCCTTAACGATAAAGCTTCTGAGAGCAATGGTCTTATATAAGATCTTTTTTCAGCTTATAACATGTGATCGTTTCATCTTGTATTTGTTTCGATATTTTGTAAAATTTTATCGAAAAAATATAAATATTGAAATAAAAAGCCATGGTTCCAACATTAGCGTGAAAACGTGAAAACGTGTTTTAAAATGCATTTAACACCAATTCAGTTGTTTTGCAATCATTAGGCTGGTACAAATTTTTATTTAAAGTTTTTGTACCCCCCCTTTAATGTTGGCCCGAAAAATCAGGGGGGAAAAATATTTTTTCAAAAAACTTGAATATTTTGATGACAATTTAAGTGCAATTAGTTAAAATCAATTTAAAATGAATTCCCCTGCGTTTAGAAAGATTTTTAGCATGTTTGGGTTGATTTAAAAATCTTTTGAATTTTTGAAAATTTTCGATGTCTACCATCGCTAAAGTTTTTTTTTTCGCTAAAATTTTTGTTTTCGTCAAATTTTACATTTTTTGAAAACTTTTATTGCAAAACAACTGAAAAAAAAACAACTGAACTAGTGTAAAAAACATTTTAAAACACTTTTTCCATGCAAATGTTGAAACTATGGCATGTTATTTTTATAGTTATATTTTTTTGGCCCCCCCCCCCTCGACTCCGGCCAGAGCCGAGGGACAAAAACTTTTAAAAATATTTGCATCGGCCTTAGTTTTCAAAAAAAATTGACGTAAACAAAAATTTAAGCGAAAAAAACATTTTGTGATAATGAACATCGACAATTTTTAAAAATTCAGAAGATTTTAAAATAACTCTTTTTGCATCGGTTTTCGACGTACTTACGTTAAACCGATTTCAATAATGCTGACTCACCACACATAACCTACGGACGCCTAGAAATGAGTAGAAACTTGCAACAGAGACCACAAAAGACCCGGTGGTCGTCAAAGTGCTTTGCTTTTTTATGTTTATCGAGCTGTCAAATCGCAACATGGAGTTAAATTTTCTGTGCAGTTGCTGTGAAGCTTAATGAGGCTTTTCAAATAGTTGAACTCCATGTTGCACTCACACACTCTCACTTTTAATTTCTCGATAGGACCATTACGATTAAAACTACACAGCAAACTGCACTACTAAAATTTTCAGTTAGTTTTTCACTGAAATTCAGTTAAAATTTTTATGGAGCTGTCAAAGTTTGCTGAAATTTCAGCAAGTTTTCAATTACTGAAAATTTTAGTAGTGCAGATTTCAGTAAATTTAACTGAATTCAGTAATGAGAAATGAGAGATTTGTTTATAGGACCTAATAAAAAAAAAGTCTGGATATGTTACTGTTACTTCATTTTAGGCGAAATTAACCAAATGTCGTAACCAGTTTCGATAGTCGGCTAACCGGATGGAAATAGATTCATATCCTGAAACCAGCCAAAGATACATTATTGTTCACTACATATGAAACTGTAGTTAAGATTCACTCCAGTGCATCAACCCGTCTCTTTCTAACCATTCCAACACAGTCAAAACAAAACTCACCGTTTTCTTTAAAGAGAATCGCCTGCTCGTGCACGTCCCCCCTCAACCCACTCCATTCACAAACTTCACTTCACCCGCACACACCGCTCTCACTCACACGAGTCACGCTCTCCTCTCCCAGCGCGATTGGCAAAGAGAAAGAGTAAGAGGGAGAGCTCAAAAAATCAGGTTTTCGTTCGGATCACAACACCGATCGGTGGCCGAGAAATTCCGCGGACACGATCTCCAGCGAGGTTTTCCACGACGCGCACACACTCACGCACACGCGGGCCAAAAATTGGTTTTAATTTTCTATTTTTTCGACACTCGGCGCGACAAAAAACCGACTTGCTGCTGCTGCTGCTGTTGCAAGTGATTGCGAAACAACTCTCTCTCGCGGGAGGACTTTTGGGGGTAGCAAGCAGCACTCACACTCTCCCTCTCTTTTCTGCTCATTCATTCGGGGGGTGATTGCGCTCCCGCTCTAGCCAACGGGATCTAAAGCGCGTTGTGCAATTATTTTCCAAAGTCCCTTCTTCGGATGACGAAAAGGGAGAGCAGCAAAAAACAACAACAAATTCAAATACACGTGATGTTGACGTTTGGGAGCAATGTAAGTTAAGTGAAGAAGGTGTGCTGTAGTACAAAATTATTGTGTACATTTTTGAAATTAAAAAAAATAATACACTCAACCCCCGATGGTTGGTCACTTTTTCGTTTGACACTTTTTTAGTTTGTACCCCGTCAAAGTCAAACTAAAAAGTGACGAACTGTCACTTTTTACACGGCGCTCACGCACACTATCAAAACACACGTTTGGTAGTGTGCGTGAACTCCGTGTAAAAAGGGTGTCAAACAAAAAAGTGACCCCGTTCGTCTGACAACAGTTGGTGTCAAACCATCGGGGTTTGAGTGTATAAATACCAGATTAAATTCTCAAAAGGTCCTATCTGCGTAGGAAACCCATGACTCAAAGGTTGTTTTGAAAATTTACTCTAGAAAAACAATGTTCGCTCTACACGCAAAATCCACATAACACAGATCTGTGTAAAATTTGACACAGATCGCCCAAAACCTGGAATACACAGAATCTGTGTAAAAGGCTTGTACACAGAAGTGTGTACAGCCGTTGTCTGTCAAATCTGTGTAATTTTTCAACCAGTGACCTGTGTAAAATTTTACACAGATCTGGGTAAATTATTTCAGGCACATTTTTTTAATTCTAGATTAATAAAAAACGTTTTAAATACTTTAATTAAATCAAAATAAAACAAGATTGATGTTTATTGATGTTCAACAGTGTCTGTTGCTGAATTATTTTACATCTTTCGGTAGATATCATATTGGACGATGTTGGAGCTAGTTTGGTCCCGGAAAGTGATCTAGTTTTCTTGGAGCGATGATGTATACGTTCCTGGCAGAGCGTTCCACTTCAGGGCCTGCACATCTAGGCTTTCGGACGCAGGAATTTGGCTTCATTGACATCATTCATTCAATCAACGCTATGAAAAAATATAAAGTTAGGTTAGGGTAAGACTGTGACTATAAAGTATAATTTTCTTACCATCATCCGCCGACTCTTGACCAACTAACAATTCCTTGGATACGGCATCGATTCCAGTGCAATAGGTCCGCTATCTGGAAAGTTGACTTGTTTAATAAAAGCAATTCATGTAATATTTTTTAGAAAAAATACCCACCATCTTTGCTAACTGCTGGTTGCTCTGACTGCTGAAAAAATGCCAACACTTTTTTACCCAGATTTAAAAGGGAAGCTGATCGAAAATCTGTGTAACTTTTTACACAGATCTGTGTTGAAAATTTACACAGTTTTGACAGCTAGAACATGTTCAACAACCTGTGTAATTTTTTTTACACAGATCTGTGTTATCAGGATTTTGCGTGTACAGCATTGCCTTGGCGTTCTAGATTGCGAGATTCCTACTCGAACTGGCACAACGTTCTGCGTTCACCACTGCGTCGAACGGACAATCTTGCTCTTAGCTTAAGTGTCCGAAGGATTGATTGTTGAGGCAATTGCAAACCTCTTCTTAAACCTTAGCTTCCATCCACCCCGAGATTCGAACTGACGACCTTTGGATTGTGAGTCCAACTGCCTACACCCAACCGGCGGTCGCATGATTTTGATGCATGGCAGCATGAAAGTATATCAGAATCTGCATGAAAACTGTCCTCATGCATTTTTTGCGATATATATATAGGGGTATGACATTTTTGCCCGTTACCGACAATTATCGACATTACCGACTGCAGATTGATTGTATATCAGAAAAAAAAACCTTAACAGAACGAGGATTGAACCATCAACTTCTAGGTTGCTGATCCGACACGCTACCACCGCGCCATGGACGCTTGATGAATGGTGAGGGACAGAGCGCGAACATAATAAGGCTTTCTAGTCAGAAATTTACCAACACATTCAAAGCATGTTTACATGACAGCTGGACGTTTGTTTGCATCAGGTTTCCTATCTCTTTCTAACAATTTTTTTTTTGTCAAGCGACTTCTAGCTGGTTTATTTGACTGACTGCCCGATATGTCAGCCAACATACTTCGCAGGGCTGTGACAGCTACAGCTCGATCATTGTTTGCATCAGGACACTGTGACGAGGAGTTCGTCATTTTTGAGTTAAATTATATTTTTTTCACTGGGCCTAGAAAGCCTTATGTTCTCTCTAGATTGTTGCTCGGGGACGCGCCAGCATTCTATGTGTTGGTGAGAACTGCAGATCGCTGACGTGTTTACACGCGGGCAAAAATGATCTATGGGCTTGCTGCAAAAAATGTAATAAAATATAACATTTTCTGCAGCAAATTCACTGTTGCAGATTTTGAGATATATTTTTCGTTTGGGTATACCAGCGACTCCACCAAGACAGGACCCAGGGAGACGACTCCTACACCTGGACTAAGCTAACAACCTAAGCGCTAGGTTAGACCGGGGCCAACTTTTACTTCCCGGCAAATCGGGCAAATCTCGTCTCGAAATTTTTCAAAGATATCTTTGTATTTTTCATTGCAAATATGTCTAATCTTATAGGATGTTTGAACCTATAGAATGACATTTTTAAAAGATTTTCGAAAAACCGAATTTTTTTAATTATATCTTCGGAAAGGCTGAACCAGATCGCCACGTTTCATTAGTTAGAACCAAGTATGTATGTAAAAATCGAGTTTTTGTGATAAGAAAGTATTTTAAAATGAGTACAATTTTTTAGAGTTTATTTTTTTCTTATCCAGATTTTTAAGTTACCCACTCGGAAAATAATCTGCCAAATTTGAGTGTCTGGCGCAGGCGGATGTTTGTCGTGTAGTTCAGACACACTTGGCACACTTATTCTAGCCATGTTTTGCGTAACGCCAGATGAATCTGGCGAAAATCGGGCAAAATTTCAGCGATCTGTCTGGCAACAAAATCAACCGGTTCAATCGGTTGAACCGTGCACGACCGGTTTGTGTCATATTCGCCAGAAATCATGGCAGAAATCTGGGGCAAATCTGAGGGAAATTCTGCCAGATGGCTGGCGCAAGCCCCCAGCCGAACGCCAGAAATGCGTCCGCCATTTCTGACCGGGGAAGATAGCGTTACGAATGGTGCACGACCAGATTGTCAAAATCGCACAGTGGTACCAACATTAGAAAAAAAATGTGTTGCTGCCATGCCATGTAATATTGGCACCACAGCTTTAAAATCTGGATAGTTCTAATCATAACCTATAACTTTGCCAAAGATACCAAATCGATAGATTGTCGAATGTTTTCATAGGACTTTTCTATGGACAGCCCACAAATTTATATGGAGACTTGAACTTGAAGAAACTAATGATGCTAAATGGATTATTTGGACATAAGCACTAGCGTGCCAAGCTCATTGAGGAAGGTGGGGCAAGAATATGGACGTTTTTAGAATTACGTCATTTATGGACACCCACTAACCAAATTTAGAACAAATTTCTGTGGATGGTGGGGCAGTTGCCCCATGTTGCCTGACCCTGTGCACGCTATAGCTATAGTGGGCATAAGGAATCGATGGAAAAAGTTTCATACAAGCTCAGCTGTCAAAATTATATGAATTATACGGAGTCTTGTTTGACCAAACCAATGATGTATAAAGATGTGTCCTCACTTAAAAAAAAAAAAATAAAAACACGCAAATTTACAATCTCATCATAATTACCGATGAATTTAGCGAAAAAAAATCTGTTTTCGTTTATACATAATTGATTTTTTTTTTTGTTTCAATAGTTTAGTTAGGTAATAGGGGAACTATACCCTTTCTCAGCCTATTTCTATTATCGGCCTATCAGCACTTTTATCATGAATAACAGCTTAAATAAAATGTTTTTGACTGTTCCAAAGTAATAAATAGCTCAAACAAAAATGAGCAAGCAACTCATCATTTTTGATACATCTGAAAATGTTTATTTAATAGCGGAAAACAGCAAAAGTGATAAGAATTGGTCGATCGGCTTAGTGTGATTAAAATGGGTAGGGGAAGGTGGGGCAAGACGACCATATGGGGCAAGAGGAACAATTGCTCGTACGGCAGTAATTTTTACAATTTTGATTATTTCCAATATGAGGAATTGTTGCTAGCAATGCAATTAGCTGATTCTACTACCACATAACCGCCAAAACGACGTAAACGCCACGTAGCATAAGATTTAATGAAGTTTTTTTTCAAATCCTTTGTTTTCTTATAATATTTGGAAATTACAAAATAAGGCTTAGGGTTCGTTTCAATGCTCATTTTATCATAATGAAATTTTTCCTAGATCAATAGTGTCCCTACCAATGACTTGCACCTTTTATAAAGTATGATTTAACTTTTGGTTATTTTTGTTGAGAGCTTTAAAAAAATCTTGTTCAGGGGGGGCAAGTGTACCATATAGATTTTTAGTATGGAGAAAAATACGAATTGCTGCAACAACATATTTTATTGGGAAAGAAATACTTAAAAGTACTTAAAAACTGATAAATAATTGTTAACAAAAAATTTCCAAACAAAATATAGTGATATCATGAAAATTTACTATTTATCATCCCAGTAAAAATTTTTTTTTGTAAAAACGATAAATTTTTTAGTAAAATATTATTTTTTAATCTAAAAATGAAAGAAACGTTTCAAATACATTGTAATCTGATGTATCTAAGTGAAAACAGTTCAATTGTTAGCAAATTAGCATGTTGTTTCATGCATTGTTCCTCTTGCCCCAACGGGTTGTTCGTCTTGCCCCACTAGTTGAGTAGAACGCACGGAAAATCAAAAATTTTAAAATCAGTTTTTTACAGTCAAAAGCTGGATTTTTTAAAAACCTGTTCTATCAAAGACTTAGTCAAGACCTGAAATAAGATGATTTTAAAAAAATCCGACAAATTTTTCACGTTTTTAATGGGTTATAACGAGCATTTTCTTAGCTTGTTACACTTGCCCCACTTTCCCCTATATTTCCCCTACACTGCCGTTCAAATCAAGTCCGTCCCATATGTAATTTCGTCAATTTTGAGGTAATGATGCAGTTTGGTTCGAAAACCATTAAACTTTAGTACTTTGTTCATAAAACCGTAGAAAATTCACTCTTCCGGGAAGTTTCAACACATAACCTTATGGGCGGGACAAATTTGACTTGCGTTTTTCTCGGCTTGCTATTTATACATATGGGACGGACTCGATTAGAGCGGCAGTATAGAGTTATCTACGTGCGCATGTATTGCGTGTACGTACACGAAAAAGATTGAGGTTAAATTTTGTCCGGCCAGCAAAATCAAATGGTGCGCTAGTGTGTGTACGCGAAACGTCATAAAGCTCTATAGTTTCCCGGTCAGAAATGGCGGACGCATTTCTGGCGTTCGGCTGGGGGCTTGCACCAGCCATCTGGCAGAATTCACCCCAGATTTGCCCCAGATTTCTGCCATGATTTCTGGCGAATATGACACAAACCGGTCGTGCACGGTTCAACCGATTGAACCGGTTGATTTTGTTGCCAGACAGCTCGCTGAAATTTTGCCCGATTTTCGCCAGATTCATCTGGCGTTACGCAAAACATGGCTAGAATAAGTGTGCCAAGTGTGTCTGAACTGCACGACAAACATCCGCCTGCGCCAGACACTCAAATTTGGCAGATTATTTTCCGAGTGGGTTAGCTTTAAAAAAAAGTTGTAGCATGAGAAGGTGTGCCTACAAATTCAAGAGTACACGCTGATCTAGGGTTAAAGAATGTTCACACTTCGCGAAACACGTGAAATTTGTGAAATTCGGGAATCCAGGTTTTTAAGCGAAGATGGCGTTCGAATGGTGAACGCCCGAAATGTCAAAATCGCGCAGTAGCACCAACTTTAGAAAAAAAAATGTGGCTGTCATGCCATGGCACACTTGTTCCGTGATGTTGGTACCACTGCGTGATTTTGACATTTCGGACGTTTACCATTCGAACGCCATCTTCGCTTAGAAACCTCGATACTGTGAAATTTTACATTTCTTTGCATCCAAATTTTTAAAATATTTCACCCGTAAAGTTCCACAATTACACTTAAGGAAAAATGTAACAGTAAGCTTGTCTGGCAAAATAAAGTTTCATTGAGTGTCAAAAGATTCTACAAATAGCATTTATTTTTGTGTTAAATCAGTTAAAACCCTTTAAAACCCATTAAGGATGAAAATCATCGGCGTTTTGAGTTTGATAATTGTATCTTGTATAGTTGAAATTGCTCTAACTTTTAGAAACATGCTCATTTATTTTTTTGGGGTTTGAAGGGAGAGACAAGCTTGTCTCTCAACCTTGAAACTGATTTGCTTTCTTGTTACTTGCCATTAAGATAAGTGTCAAATCAGTATAGAAAAGTGTTACTTTTAACACAATTGTTGAAAAGTTCTCGGATTAGTTTTCAAAAAGACGTAAGAGCCACTAAAATGGATGCTGAAAAGTACTTTTCGGTACTGTTATTTTCACCAATGAAAAGTAGGCCGTTTCGTTATTCGACAATGTCAGGAAAAGTAAGTAGTTTTACAAAGGATTTTTTTTAAAGATACAGCTTGTTGCATAAACTAATAGCTGCAAAAATTATTATAAAAAGAATCTGCAAAATTTCGCAATATTACCATCTAAGTTTACCAAAATCGTCTCAGGTTTAGTCCCAAAGAATGAGGAACATAATCCACAAGACGAAAATTTCACGACTCATAACTTAGAGCTATTCGTTAGATAGGCCTAGTAGAGCCAATTAAAAATTCCGTTGATTACCATACTAACCCGAACAACACTCACACACGTCACCCACCTGCTCTCCCCAACCTGTTCTGCGTTATCACCGGCAACTTTTTGGAAAAGGAAGATCTTCTCGCAGAATTCGCAACTTTCTTGTGCGGGGCCCATAATTGCCAAAATACGCAAATTTTCCCAACAACGCTGCTAAACATTTACATATTTAGGCAAATTTGTCATTCTTGGCGGCTTCGATTTTTTGTTTCTGTCATCATCGTCGATCGAAAAAGGCGGAAGAAATCGGGAAAGAAGGTCTTCAGGTTTTTGGTTTCCTTTATTTAAATTTTCTGCGAGTGTGTTCCACTTCTACTCAATACATTTTGCTTGGTTTTCCTCCATTTTTTTTTTGGCTTAGAGACCACACTAAAATACCTTTTTACCGGTTCGATCGCTCGCGCGCACTACACAAGGCCACTTTGAAAAGTGTGTTTTCTTCTTTATATCTTTTTTATTATGTGCTGTTGGTTTTTTTTCTAAGAGAGTTTGATACTGGACTGATAAACTTTGATTATTTTTTTCTTCCTAACTGTAAAAGTTTCGCCAATTTACAATAAAGTGTGGTAAAATATGTTTGAACCGTTTTCCCGTCCAATTTGAAGGGAAAATGTTTTTTTTTTCTTTATTTATAGTTATAAAACTACTCAAATAGATTGTTTTGGGGTGTCAACCCCGACTTGCTTAAAATTAATCTTCAACAACGATATAGATTTGTCTCTTCTCTAGGTGATATTAGGTCAGTGTGTGATTAAATCTTTCTTTCTTTTTTGTTAGTGAACATCTACGGATGAACCTGGGTGCCACTCACTAAACTCTACCTCGATTTATCGGTTCAGATTTTGCCACATCAAATATTATTTTTGTGTAATTTTTGTTTAGATTTTTCTCGTCACAAGTTCTAGGAAAAGTGGGGGTGTGAACAGCTTCGTTACTTTCTCTGTCAACAATGCGTTTAAAATAGTTTTTCTTAACTAATCAATCAACGCGAAAATATATTAGTTGGAACAGCACCAAAAAAGAGTTGAAAATACTGTTGCTTTAATTAAATAACCACATTTTGCTTTACCGTTAAACATAAAACGCAATAAAAAAAAGACAAAAAGCTTCCTTGTAGAATCACATTTTCTGATGAATAAGAATCCAATAACAACGGGGAACCAAACTCGCGCAGGGGGGGCAAAACGGGCAATTTAGCTGTTCAACGAGAGTAACTCCTATGTGTACGGTGTGCGCTGGCTTACGCTGTTGATGCCGGAGGTGCTGAAATTAAATTGACAATTTAATAAATTATTTTAAAAAAATCCCAAAAGGCTTCTCACTTTTTGCTGCACTTGATGTGGATCACCAGCAGGACCACCCCGAGCAGCAGGCAAACGCTGCCGACGATGATGTAGGCAAAGCCGAGGAAGGGATTTTTGCCCCCCAGCAGCGACGTCGTCGACAGGATGATCTTCTTGGTGCCGTCGAACTCGGACACGGAGTAGGCTGAAAATAGAAGAAAGAAAAATGGTTCGTTATCGGAACATCCCCAAGGGCACAGCCGGGCCGTTTTGGGTTCGGACAAATGCAGTTATACTTTCAAATTTGACATCGAAAACCATGAAGTTTGATACACATTCTGACCACGGGAACTGGGGGCCTTCCCTATGACCAAATAAGCTATTTTGTGTCATTGGTTCACTCATACAAGTCTCCATACAATTTTGGCAGCTGTCCATACAAAAATGGTATGTAAATATTCAAACAGCTGTAACTTTTGAGTGAATTTTCTGATCGGTGTTTTCGGCAAAGTTGTAGGTATTGTTGAGGACTTTTGAGAAAAAAATAGGTACCCGGAAAAAAAAATTGCAGATTTTTTAATCAACTTTTTTTTCACTAAAACTCAATTTCCCAAAATACGTATTTTTTGATTTTCGAGATTTTTTGATATGTTTTAGGGGACAAAAATCCGCAACTTTTGAGACATAGAGAAACATGGCCAAAAAATCTGCCACAGAGTGATTTTTGGAAAAAATCGAAGTTTCATGCAAAAACAAGTTTGACATTATTTTTAAACGCAAAATTGAAGTTGCAATCGAAAAGTACTTTACAGATTTTTTGATAAAGGGCTCGATTTTCAATGTAAATACATGAAACATTCGTGAAATTTTTTGATCTTTTCGAAAAAAAAACTTTGAGAATTTTAAAATCAAGAATAACATTTTAAAAGGGCCAAAAATTGAATATTACGCCCATTTAAAATGCTAGTCTTGATTTAAAAAATTTCAACATATTTGTTGTTTTGGTGAGACTTAGAAAACTTCAATTTTCGTGTTTCTTTTTCTTAAAGCGGCTATATCTCAGCAACCCGAGGTCCAATCTTCAATGCCTCTTAGACAATTTTATAGCAAATTTTCTGAACTTTTCTAAAAAAAAATATTTTTAGAAATGGTCACTCATGGTCACTATTTTTAAAAATTGAAAAACTGCAAAAAAATCGCTAAAATCAAACTTTCGGTGGCTATATCTTGAAAACGGAGCCCTATATAAAAAAAATTGTAATGTACTTTTCGATTGCAAATTCAATTTTGCGTTAAAAAATAATGTAAAACTTGTTTTTGCATGAAACTTAGATTTTTTCCAAAAATCACTGTTTTTTTCAAAAATTCATAACTCGGCGGCAGATTTTTTGACCATGTTTCTCTATAGCTCAAAAGTTGCGGATTTTTGTCCCCTAAAACATATCAAAAAATCTCGAAAATCAAAAAATACGTATTTTGGGAAATTGAGTTTTAGTGAAAAAAAGTTGATTAAAAAATCTAACAATTATTTTTCCATGTACCTATTTTTTTCTCAAAAGTCATCAACAATACCTAAAACTTTGCCCAAGACACCAAATTGATCAGAAAATTCACTCAAAAGTTACAGCTGAATATTTACATACCATTTTTGTATGGACAGCTGCAAAAATTGTATGGAGACTTGTATGGGTGAACCAATGACACAAAATAGCTTATTTGGTCATAGAGAAGGCCCCCACAAAGTTTGAGCCAAATCAAAAAATACAAATAAAATCCATTTCCGGGTTTGGTAGAGAATTGCTCAATACAAATAAAACCCCTTATCACAAATTATTTATTTTCAAAAAAAAATTGGCCGAATTTTTGGAAGTTATGCAGAATTTACGTCAGCTAAATTATGATTCAGCTAAGTTAATTTTACTGAGATTTTAGTAATTGATGCTGCTAAAATATCTCTATAACGAAGCAAATTCTTAAAGTAGAATTAGTAAAATAAATGTTATAAAATGTTGTTTGTTTTCATAAATTTCAACAAAAGCATTCTTTTATGCATTGAAATAAAGTTCAGGCAAAGTTTTTTTACGTTTATTGATAATTCCAGAAATGCTAAGTTAATTTAATTTAAACCTGTATTATGTTTTAAACCAATTTAATTAAAAACTTCATTTACAATCAAAATATTTTTTTTAATTAATTTTACAATGATTACAAAATAATATTGCAAACATTTTTACTTTTTCGTTTACTGAGTTTTTGTATTAAACGAAATTTACTATTTAAAATTTCGCGGCATTTTACGATATTTACTAAATTTTACGGTCAGGGGAAATCGCGAAAAATCTTTAGCCCTATTTAAGGCTACCAAAATTTCTATTGATTATACTGACAATGACCAGGAAAGCATAATTCTCAAATAGTGTCCCATGTACATTTTCAAATAGGTCAATCACGTTTAAAGTTTTTTCTTTTTTCAATATTTTATACATGTCAAATGTTTAAAAGTATTCAAATCTATTTGATTTTTAAAAATAAAAAATATGAATCAATCAAATCTTTAACTCCAATTCGTCTTAAATTTTATAAAGACAATCTTCAAAGGAGGTTAGCAAAATCGTTTTTTGCCTTCCTCATCTCAATGAGGAAAGGCTATAAAATCACTCGAAAAATGAACTTCTTTATTCAACCTCGTAGACCCACCTTCACGTATCCTATTGACTCAGAATCAAATTCTGAACAAATGTATGTGCGTGTGTCTGGTTGTGAGTCCGTGCACCGAAAAATATGCACACGATTATCTCTGGATTGGTTGAACCGATTTCAACCGTTTTGGTCTCATTCGATCCGTCTTGGGGTCCCACAAGACCCTAGTTAATATTATGAAGTTTAGAAAAGTATTTCAAATGTTATGCTAACAAAACGATTTCAGCTAAACATCGGAAGGTTGTAATAAGGGTGGTTTTTGTAAGAATACCCATCATACTATACATTTTTAGAAAGGTATTTGAAAGATCTTTCCAACGCGTCCAACACATTAAAGATCTAACAACCCTATCAAAAGTTATGAGCACTTTAGTGTTATTTATAAACTTTTTTGATACCGGATCTCAAATATTTTGATGAAAATAAGTGTTATTTATACACTTTTTTGAGGCTGCTACACTATATTCACTTTATGCATGCGAGGAAGGCACCAACCACCTAAAGGTGGATTTAGTAACGTTTTTTATTAGCAGTTGGCACTAAGGAGGAAACAAATATAACAAAGAAACGGAAAAACTTGCGCAATCGACAATGAATTGTTTTCAATACATTTTAAAACACTTTGTTTTCCATTTTTAATCAAACAAGACACTTTTAAATTGTTCATATTTATTTTTAAATTTTTGGACGACAGATTAGAAAAACAAATAAAAAAAGGGGAGCAATTCTCTACGAAATCGCTCTTTTTTCTTCAATTTTAATTTTTGTATTTTTTAATCCGACTGAAACTTTTTTGGTGCCTTCGGTATGCCTAAAGAAGCCATTTTGCATCATTAGTTTGCCCATATAATTTTCCGTACAAATTTGGCAGCTGTCCATACAAAAATTATGTATGAAAATTCAAAAATCTGTATCTTTTGAAGGAATTTTATGATCGATTTCGTGTCTTCAGCAAAGTTGTAGGTATGGATATGGACTACACTGGAAAAAAAAATTGTACACGGTAAGAACATTTTTGGTGATTTTTATTTAACATTTTGTAATTTTTTTATATGTTTTAGAGGACATCAAATGCCAACTTTTCAGGAATTTCCAGGTTGTGCAAAAAATCTTTGACTGAGTTTGAAATTTTTGAATCAATACTGATTTTTTTCGAAAAATCGAAATATCGGTCGCACGAATTTTTCAACTTCTTTTTTGAATGTAAAATCAAATTTGCAATCAAAAAGTACTTTAGTGAAATTTTCATAAAGTGCACCGTTTTCAAGTTAAATCTATTTTTAAATGACTTTTTTGAAAATAGTCGGGTAAGACTTAGAAAACATTAATTTTCCTGTTTTTAAACCTTTGCATGGCAATATCTCAGCAACTAAGGGTCGTATCAACAAAGTTCAAAAAAGCAAAAAATAGAGAATTTTCTCAGCTCAGTTAAAAAATATTTTCAAAAGTGGGCAAACATGTGCACTAATTTTAAAAAAAATCAAAACTGCGACTATTTAAAAAAAAGTCACCTGAAAATGGATTTAACTTGAAAACGGTGCACTTTATGAAAATTTGATTTTTGCTTGCAAATTTGATTTTTCATCAAAAAATGAAGTTGCAAAATTTTGCGACCACCACCAGCGCGCCTGTTGGAGTGAGCCAGTGATGCCAGGAAATTTTCTCTATAAATGCTACTTTTCGTGAGTGTTCGCTTAAAATTTCATCAATTTTGGCAGCACGAAGCAGACCCAAAAGTGCGCTGGAAGTAAAAAAAAAGAACTAAGCTGAAAATAGAAAAATAGGCGTGGCCCAATGCATTCTCGTCTGATTAGAATACATTTTGTTTTTTTTAATGCTTATAAAAAGAATAGCATAACTATTATTAAAAGTGAAAATAAACAGAAATATTCACATTCACATATATGCTCTACTCGTTGGTGTACTTGGTTTTTAGTGAATTTCAAAGAACAATCCAGATTATCCAGCATCATTCAAACACGACCGCTTATTAGGCTTAAAATGGGCATATTTCCCCTATAGGAACCGAAACTGGAACGAATTGACCCCATCCGATAAAATTCGTTCAGCCAAAGCCGAGAAAATCAAGTGCATATTTTAATTAACATCCCACGAACACGCACAGAGATTTGTTCAAAATGTTATTCTTAGTCGATAAGTACAGTCATCCCACATATTCGGAACGGTTTCCAGATCGGCCAATGTTCAAAAAATCATAGCAAATCGATAATTAAACTTAATTATTCGCTTTTACCTTCATTTGAAAGCTTTTCTTGCGATCTTTCGAATGCTGTATCGAACATCTGCAAATTTTAACTTTTATATGAAGTTTTTGAAGAATTACTTTGACCCTTGAAATCCACAAATTCGGAACACTTTTTTCTTACGAATGTAAACAAACTTTGGATCTCTCCAGCAGTACATATTTGTAACAAAATAATGACTTCACACACTGCAACCAGTAAAACTCAAGCTAAGTGATGTTTTATCCATGGTTTGACAACTTTTTTTGTGAAAATATCAGTTAAATTCAGGTGTTCCACAATTGTGGGAGGCACAATAACATCCCACAATTATGAAACAGGCCATTTGGAGGCAGTGTTTTGCTGCTCTGGACAAAATAGTCTTGGAATGAAGTTTTTAGTTTTAAAAGTACTACTTTTACTAGTGAAATAGCAAGATAATGTCCGAATGAAGGTTCTAAAAATAGTAAGGTCGACAGAAAAGCTACTTTTGGCATGCAATTGACAAATTGTCATAAAAGTGTTCCGAATTTGTGGGGGTTCCGAATATGTGGGATGACTGTACAAAAGAAGGTGGGTCTAGGGCAGGGGTGTGGTGATTTTTTGTGGTCCGCGGACCCATTTTGAATAATCATGTAAAATTGCCCTTTTGGATTTCATAATTCTTAAAACTAAGGTTTAGTGAACATTTTCAGTTTTTGGTAACATAAAATTAATGATTTATCCATACTTTGGTCCTGAATATACTGAACGGATATTTTGTTGAAAAATCTATCGTTTGAAACAGTTTCACAAGTGTGAATGTAATTGAAAACAGTTAATTTCGTCAAAAACTTCATCAAATGAGTTATGAAACGTTAATTTTTTTTTTTTGCACTAATAAACCACCCAACTAATGACATTTGGGTTACGAATTGATTACGTAACATTTGATTCAGGTTGTCGAAAATTTATTAAAACATTATTGAAATTGGTAGAATAATCGTGGAATAATTTCAACGATTTATATTTTAAAATATTTCGTTTATCCAAGTATATATCACTTGTTTCAACATATTTTTACAGAAAAGTGAAGTGAAGTGAAAAGTGAATCCAGTTAAAGACTATTTTCATTATCATAAAATTTGTTCAACAACGATTGTCTTCGCTTCGCTTCGTTTCGCTTCGCTTCGTTTCGCTTCGCTAGGAGACGGTGCTTTTAGCGGATTGCAGACTGGATTTTCGCCATGTGATGTGATGATTGTCTAAGCCCAAGTTGCCTAGGAATCGATAATTGGGAATAGAACCAATTCCACCTGAACCAGATTCTCACCACCATGGCAGCCGTCCATTGCCGGCCGCTCCCATCTCCACCGCGCACCAGGGACAAGGAAAGGGAATTGGAAGACGGGAAGTGTTGATGCTCCACTTTTTAAGAGTATTAAGGAAAATCTCCACGGTATCCTCAAGTAAGTTTCGCTTGGAGTTGGACGGTTTTTGGGAAGGTGAATGGTCTGAGGAGCCACCCTAGGTGAGTGGTAACGACCTTTGGCATTGTTGTTCGAATTCTTCGTGTGTTCTCATTTCTAATGGGAATGCTTTTCAATTCTTCTCATCTCTTATTGGATGAATTCTATCAGTCACCCAGGCTATTTATAGCGAGGTAATGTAGGTTCATTTCCTCAAGCTACCAATGCTCCACGGTTAAGTGGAAAGCATTTTGCTTGCCAATCCTAAGGACAGGGGATCGAACCCCGCCGTGAGCTTTTGAAGTTTTTCATTAATTCCAAATTCAATGAGTCCAGAGCTTTCTCGTTGGTATGGAACCCAGAACTATTCGCTTATAAAGCGAACATCGTAACCAAATTTGTTCAACAACGATTGTCTTCAGTCACAAAATTATGAAACATCGATCGACTTAGACTACGCGGAGTATTTTTTTACAAAAATATTGCACAGCCTAATCTGTTGGATGAGACATAAAAAATGCTATTTTTTAATTTAACCAGGTAAATATAGTGTACATATGTTGAAATGAGACACTATTCTTACAAATAAGCATCAAAACAACTAAAAAATCACATAACATTGCATTAAACGTAATTCGTGAAGCTACCATTTGGATTGACGATTTACCGATTTTCAGACAATATTCGAGGCCCCCAAATACTTACAATAGTTAATCTTCAGCGTATAGTTTCCCTTCGGCAACCCGGTCTCAAACTTTTGGTGCTCATGATCAATCCGACGGTGCAGCTTCCGGAAGCTGGGCAGCGCCGCCGTGCGCATCCAAACGATGAGGTCTTCGTTCTGTAATAATTATAAGTTTGTAAGCTTGTTCAACTTCGTTTTCACAGACTTTGAACTATACCTGAAATCCGTTATTATCCTTATTGTCCAAATCCAGCTCCCACAGTTCCTTCCGCCAGTCGCGCGGCCTCGAAAAGTCCTTCAGCGCTTCGCGCAAATCTCCCTCCGGGTTGCGGAACTTGATCTTCCGATCCGAAGGCCAGGCGATTTCCGTCCTCAGCAGCGGCACCGTGCCGCGCTCGTGCGACGTCAGCTCGAACGTGTCACTGAACAGCGAGTTGGCGATCGCTCCACAGGGGGCGATCGGATGCAGCTGGTTCTCGTCGGCGTACGCAAACGGGGCGCAATCGCTGGAGGGGGTGCGCGAGAGGCGCCCCAGCAGCTGGTCATCGTCGCGGCTCTTGACGTACCGGCGGTGGTTCTGGTAGTAGTTCGTAAGGCCGTAGTACATGTAAACCTTGCCCACAAAGTCCTTCTCGAGGGTGAAGTTTACGATGCAGGTGCACTCTTCGGCCTCCTTGGCGCTGAGGACCTCGGCGCAGGTTAGATTTTGCGAGCCGACCTGGAGGCATTTGGTGTAGTCGTAGACGAATTCCGTGATCTGGGTTGGCAGGAGGGGAGGATGTAAAAATTATTGCAAAACCGGAAGTGAATTGATACTTACAGCATTGGAAAAGTACAGCAGAGCCACTCCCACGGGAATGAACGCAATGCCAATTACGAAGAACGCGGGCAAAACGGTCCCAGCCGTGAGAACGGGTTGCCACGCCGGAAGTCGCTGCTGCTTGAAGGCCGAGTCTGGAAGACAACAATAAAAAAGATAAAAATACCGTAAGTACACACGACCGAGTTCAAGGCCATGACTCATGTTGGAGTTATTTGTAATTTAAGGGAGCATTGAACAATGAGGTTGGCTCAACTCCATCAATTATAAATTAACTCGTCTGAGGATCGCCTCGACGGAATCGATTATTTTCCCCAAGTGAAAAAATCGATAAACTTCCGTCTTTTAGGACCACCAGCAAAATTGGAAAGGAAAAATCTCACCTGAGGGTCTCTTCGACTTGGGAATGTCCCCTCCGTCCACTGTTTCCGGCATCCTGGCTCCTCTGGTTCAAAACCTCTAGCTGGAATATGGCAAATCCGGAATTCAGAAGGGAATTTTCACTTTTTTCACGGGAAAACTTCGAAACACGTCCAACTTCTTTCTTGTGATGACAAATGTTTTCATTGGAATCACGCAGCAAAGGAAAATCCCAAAACCTTTGACAGCTGATCGAAAAAGCCTTTTCGATTTTGCTCACCTCTTTTCGTTTCACCACCTTGATCCTGTTTTTGTTGTTTCTTCAACACTCCAAAAAGTTAGTCATCCGTCGCAGAAGTGAAGAACACACACCCCCGCAAACCGGAATCCGTCTAAACTCCCCGTCTGCTAGCAAATCGGCCGGAAAGAAGCCCAAAACGTGCCCCGAAATGGCCGACGTGCAAGTCATCAGCGGGAACGACGTGGTGAAGATTAACGTGTCCAACTCGCACAACGATGCCGTCTCGTTCGAGCGCCGGTACAGCAAATCGCTCAAGATTTCCGAGTTCAAGGTGAGATAGAATCGATAGGATCTATAGGGTTCCGGCGGGGAGTTTGGCCAAATTTTACGGTTCATTTGATGCACGTTGGTTGGATTTTGGTGGTGGCTTCATTAAGGGGTTACATACATGTAGAAAATCATAAAATTTCATATTTCAGAAAATTTATTGAAACCATTAAAAAGATGATTTTCAATCACTTCTGAAACATTCATGAAGATATTCCATGATTAAACTGAGTTAGAGACGATTTTTAGCTCAACATTTTGCCGTGCGCAAAGCGGACTGTCAAACTTTCTGAGTGTTTTTTTCTCGAAACACCGAGTTGATTTACGGGTGCCACGATATCTCGGAAGGGATGAACCAAATTGGCTGAAATTTGGGGTAAAGACTCCCAAAGACATATCTCGTGTGCATGACGAAGCCCGATTTTGAAATTTTACTTTTTAAAAAAATACAAAAATCAAAAACTGACGACTTTTATATGAAAATCAGAAAAATATTTTTATCTTTCTTTAAATATTTTTTTTGAAAATCGGCGTTCGTCATGCACACAGGACTGATTTAACGAGTCTTCACCGAAATTTTGGGCCGATTTGGTCAAGGCAGTGTTGAGATATCGTGGCACCCGTTTTTTGAAACTTCCAACTTCAAATAGCTATATCTCGGCAATGATACAACCAAATGTCTTCAAATTTGTTTTGATAATAGATAAAAATGTATATTTTAATACCCTGAAAACAGATTTTAAATAAAATTAAGTGTGTACTCACACAAACCTCTGACATTTTTGTCGATTTACATGTATGTAACCCCTTAATCTACACTTAATGGAAAGAAGAACTCATTGCAATAAATTTGGACAGTGCATATTAAATTTTGATTATAAATTTTTATTTGGAGTTTTGTCAGCCAATTTCATAGGGCCGCATACCTAGTTTTCGAAAATTCTAAAATTAAAAAATTAAAAATGCAAATCTTAAATTTAAAAAATTTAAAACAAATTAAAATTCTATTTTTTTGGCTTGGAAATTGCTTAAATTAAAAAAAATTAAGAAGGAAATCAAACTTTATTTTAAAATTCCACAATTTTGAAGTCTCCAGTTATTCAGTCAGTTAAAAAAAAATAATAAATTTAAAAAAATAAATGTTCATGATTTGAAATTTTGAAATTTCTAAAAATTAAAATTTTGTAATGTTAGAATTTCAAAATTCAAGAATTTGGAATTTTTGTAACATTACAAATTTGAATGTTTCGAAATCTCAAATTCAAATTTTAAATTCGAATACAAAAATTTAATTTTTTTCAAGAATTTCTGAATCTCAAATTTTAAACATGTCGAACCATTTCAAAATGTTAGAATTTTAAAATACTTAGTCAAACATAAATCTAGGGTTTTTTTTCTCAAATTTATTTTCCCTAAAAGAGCACTCAGCTAGCAAAATCTAAACTTTAAAATATAAATCTCAGTTGAAAGGTTCTCCAAATCTCTGACTTGCAAAAGTAACATCCTGCAGCAGAACTGTTAATTTCAATAAAACACTAATTTAATTGGGTCCTAAAATTAAGCCTTAATTTTTGATATTACTGTACACAGCGATATAGCTTATTTTTCTGAGTACAATGATCCTTTGTTAGACCGCAGAGGATTTAAAATTGAATTTTTTGATGGATAAACTATGGTCCCCTTGGAACGACCTGTCAAGTAGGAGCTTTTCTGTCAAGAAGGACCACGAGGATAATTTTTCAAAATTGATTTAAAAATCCATTTTAAACTCTTTGTGGTCGTACAAAGGGTCACTGTACTCAGAAAATAAGCTTTATCGCTGAAAACAATAATATCAGCAATTTAAGCTTCATTTTAAGACCCAATTGATTGCCAATTAAATAAAAAAAATGCATTTTTTCAATTTTCCATCACCGCCATTTTGGCCGCCATCTTGGAATTAAAAATTGTAAATCACTTTAGAGTTTAGGGGTCATACTAGAGTTAGACAATCAAAAATAAGATAACAACAAAAAAAATTTTTCGTGATTCGATTATCTTAAGTTTTGAGAATCCGAAGTTAAATTTTGCCAAGGCCTTTGGAAAATCGAGTCTGGACTGTATTTAATTTAATTTTAGAACTTGAAAGTTTCCAAATTAGAATGTTTCAAAATCATGAAGTAACGTTTTTAGAATTTTAAAATGTTTAAGTTTTCAAATTTCAAAGCTTAAATATTTTAAACAAACAAAGTTTTAGAATGTTAGAATTTCAAAATGTTAGAATTTCACAATTTTCAGAAATTTTTAATGTTGGAATTTATGATTTTTTAAATTTTAAATTTTCTAACATTAAAAAAATGAATGTATCAAAATCTTAAAACTTCAAAAAATTTCAAATGTTACTAAAATATCTGAATTTTAAGGTTTTGAAATTTCCAAGCCTCAAAAGAATTACAATTTAAAAATTCTAAAATTGTAGAATGTTGAAATTTTAGAATTTAAAAAAGTACAATTTTAGAATTTCAAGTGTTCATAGTTTTAAAAAATTTCATGTTTCAAATCTTATTTTTTAACCCTTTTTTATTTTCAATTTTTTTATTTTTTTAGTTTTCTGATTTTTTAATATTCATGAAACTTGTGAAAAAATAAGCAAAAAGTAAGAAAATTTAAAATTTTTAGATTTCTTTTCTTAATTTTTAAATTTTTGAAATAAATGTTCTATTTTTTTTTAATTTTTAAGTTCTTAATTTTTGTTGAATTCTTTAAACTTTTTAAAATTCTTTTGTAAGTTTTTGTAAATTTAATTTCTAATTTTAAAATTTAAAGTTATTATTTTTTTCTGAAGTTTTCTGATTTTTTTTAAATGTTTAAAATGATTCAATATCACTCACAAGTTGTCTATTTATTTTTTTTAAATTCTTTTGGGAGTTTTCGAAATTGTTCAGAACTTGGAATTTTTAATTTTTTTTTATATTTGTTTTTTAATGTTTTAAATATTTTAAAATCTAAATTTTCTATATGTGTTTAATTTTTAAATACTTTTACTTTTTTTAGATTCTTGAAATTTTTTGAAATTGTTTTTAACTTTGCATTTTATAGTAAATATCTTGAATTTTTGTTTTTTTTTAAAGGTCCAATAAACCAAATTTTCAGTTTTTGCCTTTTTGGTGTTTTTTAATACAAGGCGGTTTCAAAACACCCAAAAAGCTAAAACTGGAATATTGGTTTATTGGACCTTTTCAAAAAAAACTTGCAGGCCAAGTGCGAATGATTCTGACGATACCTCTTCAGTTGACGCTCAGGCGAGGAACATCCTGGAAGGAGCGTCACTGACTACGTCCGTAGTCCTGTTAGATCATTTCTTGATCAAGACAGTATAGCTCTGGTTCCTTGCAAGTGTCCTATTTTCTTACCTCCACGTTGGCTTGGTTTTCATGATGACCTAGCTGGTGGCCTGTGGAAACGGATCGTAAACCTTTGACCACCGCGGGTCAAAGTCGAGACGGCTAAAAGAAAGGGGCGCGACAATGTGGGAAAGGGAAGTTATTTGTGATTGTAGACGGTATTGTTTTGATTCGTAGTATGTTGAGTCAACTGCTGTGGATGTACCTGAACGTCGCAGAACGGGGTTTCTCTCCTTTCCATTTCCAGATACCATCTATCTCCTGTTTTTGTTTTGCTCTACTGATTCGTACTTCTTCACTAATTCTTCTGTTTACCATTTGGTTTTGATTTTATTTACTCTCGTATCTCTCAATGCTTGTCACTCTTTTTTTTTTTTTTTTTTTTTTCAAATAATGCTGCTTTATCAAACTGTGTGTTTTCTTTAAAATAAACCTTCCCCTAATGTACTAGTAATACCAATTATATTTATCATTTGCTTATTCTTTGTTGATTTACTTCTTCATTTATTTATTTGAATGATTTTTTATCTTGCCCATCATAACAATAATCTAAGCTTGTTTGTTATCTCTATTTATTAACTTTAGCCTATTTCTACATCTACTACATCAAGCTTATTCTTATTTTTTATTTTTTTAACATGCAATTATGATTCTCTTACTATTGCTTCTTTATAAAGTATATTCTCCTTTACTGTCTATTGTTTTCTAACAAGTGAGGTTCGAGCCCTTACTCAATTTATGGAATGATTGAAGGATTAACACAAATACTACTATTGTACTTTTGGTAAACTTTTAAATAACATGCTTAGGTTCAAAACATTGTAACAAATCACCGCGACAGAAGAAATAGCAACAGATTAACACAACACAACATTAGGCAAGATTTCAGGAGAAAACAATACACAGTAAAATAACAATTAGTTTTTGAATTCAAACTAAAAATTAAACAGTTTTTTGCTTTAATGAAAATTGATAGGCACACTATAAATGGTTAGGCGCTTATACTTACATCAAACCCTACGTAATGTACCACCCCGGCCGAGTTAAAATGCGTAACCGGAAAGAAGGTGTGCATGGCACGAACACTCAAAGCGTGTTCTAGCGTGCTGCTCGTACTGACTCAGGATGTAGGTGTAAGGGCAGTGCGTGTTCGTCGGGAACCTAGTGCATAAGATCGGTCAAGGCCCGTTCTTACACTGAAAATTGCGAATTGCGAATTGCGAATTGGACCTTTTCAAAAAAAAACTTCAGATATCAACTCTTCAATCCTTGTATTTTTTTTAAATTTAAACTTTTAAATTTAATTTTTTTGTTAGAATGAGTAATTTAAAAAAAATGCTATTACAAATTTTGATCGCAATTACTCGTTCTACGACTTTGCAAATCGACTTTTTTGTGTTTTTTTTTTATTTGGATGAAACATTGTCCATGAGTTTCTTTTTTGCATCGTTTGTTTTTCCATACTAGTTTCTATTAAATTTTGGTGACTGGCTATAAAAAATGGGTATGCAAATTTATGAAACTCTGTATCTTGAGAAGTGGTTCTGATCGATTTGGTGTCTTCGTTAAAGTTATGCCGTGTTGGCCGCCATCTTGGATTTAAAAATTTTAAATCTAAGAAAAATCGAATTTGCAATTGAAAAATACACAATTTAGTTTTGTTTTGATAAGATCGCTTTCGACTTTTTTTAGGTATAGATTTTCGATTTCTTTCCGATTTTTTTTTTGCATTTTTAAAATACTTCTTGAAAGAATAGAACCCCTGGAAAATGTCGTACCTTTATTTTTTTCTCAGGAACTTTGAAAATTGGGCAATTAGTATCGGTGATACAGCTTGCCTGTAATTTTAAAACTGACGATATTGGTCCGAATTTCAAAGTTAAAAATTGAAACTTATTGAATTTCCTCTACTTCCATCACTCCACCCTCTTTCCCTCCGCCAGGCCAAACTGGAACCCATCACGGGCGGCTCGGCGGCGACCATGAAGCTGGAACTGTTCAGCGGAGATCGGCTGGTGGCCCGCCTGGACGACGATGACCACCTGCTCGGCCGCTACCCCATCGAGGACGGCATGCGGGTTCACGTGACGGACAACTTTGCGTTCGTGCAGGAAAACGTGGCCAAGTTCGAGCTCAGCCAGGACGAGTACGACAAGAAGCAGGACAGCGTGCGGAACTATTTGCGCCGGAACAAGCTCGGGAAGTACAACGAGGAGGAGATGGCCAAGCTGGAGGAGGAACGGAAGCAGCAGGAGGCGGAGGAAGCGGCCAAGCTGGAACTGGCCACGGTTGGGGCGCGGTGTAAGGTGACGACCAAGGGACAACCGACGCGACTCGGTACGATCATGTACAAGGGAGAGCTGGAAGGGAAGCCGGGCATGTTTTTGGGGGTCAAGTTTGACGAACCGCTCGGGGTGAACGATGGCAGTAGCAACGGGAAGCGATACTTTGAGTGTGGACCGAAGTACGGGAGCTTTGTGAAGGTCAACGCGGTTGAGGTTGGGGATTTTCCCCCGGAGGGTGACGATTTGGATGATGAGCTGTAGGAGGGCAGTTGAAGGTTTAAGATGGACCATTCCTTAAAAAGATCTTCGGTAGCTTTGGAACATTGCACTGCGTTGCCGCTGCTAACCACTTTCTCCTTATTTTAGTCGTCTAATTGTAAGCTCTCTTCCTGTTTCATTGTGTCGAGAATAAAATTCACCCATTGCGCCCTCAATTTGATTTCCAAGTGTTGAAAATTTCTTCGAAACCCTATGTTTATTAATAATTGCTTACATTGAGAATAAAACACATTATGCCAATGGTCGTATCGCTTGCTTAGAGCATATCCTAGACTTTATATTTTTCCAAAAACCGTTCACCCCAAGCGCAACTCACGTGGGGTTACCGTGGAGATTTTCCCTTTTCCCATTAAAAAAGTGGAGCACCAACACTTCTCGTCTTCCAAATCCCTTTCGTCGTCCGTGATGCGAGGTGGAGATGGGAGCGGCCATCAATGGATGGCTGTCAACGCGTTGAAGATCCCATTCAGATGGAATTGGTAGCCTGAGGTAGATCAATCATCACGTACACATGGCGAAATCCAGTCTGCAATCCACTAAAAGAATTGTCTCAAGCGAAGTCAAGTGAAATCCTGTGTTCGAGGTTGTCTCCAAAGTTGAGAACGAAACAAATAAAATTGGCACCAGACGACGTGCCCACCACTGAAACAAACTTGGGGAGCGTTGTTTTATTACGTAACGCACAATTTGGGATTTTTGACTCCCCCTCGTAACAAATCGTAACAGATGAGCTCTCCCCCCCTGTAACACGTAACACAAGGTCTTTTTGCTAGTTTTTATGAGTGGTTACATGAAAATTTCGCGTTAAGTAACATAATTTTTAATCACACCTCCCCCCCCCCTCCCCCAATTTTCGTAACATTTTGTAACAGACGCCGACACCTCCTCCCCCTCCCCCCCTAAATGCGTTACGTAATAAAATAACGCTCCCTTGTAGCAAACTTGTTCTAGTTCATCGGGATTTCACTTTGCTACCAAATTTGCTCCACCGAACAATTCTCTACCAAAACCGGAAATGGATTGGTGTCTTCGGCAAAGTTGTAGGTATTGTTGAGGACAATTGGGTACTAAAGCCCTATGTCAATTTTTATGTACAACTGTAAAAAGCACAATTAAAATCCATTTCTGAACACTTTTTTTCATTTTAATGCAACATTTTTTTATGACAAGACAACATTATTTCGATGAATCAACTATGGTCCCCTTCGAACGAGCTGTCAAGTAGGAACTTTTCTGTCAAGAAGGACCGCGAGGTTAATTTTTCAAAATTGATTTAAAAATCCGTTTTAAACTCTTTGTGGTCGTACAAAGGGTCATTGTACTCAGAAAAACAAGCTTTATCGCTGTAAACAATACTATCAGCAATCTAAGCTTCATTTTAGGACCCCATTGAGAAAAAAATAGGTACACGGAAAAAAAATGCAGATTTTTTAATCAACTTTTTTTCACTAAAACTCAATTTCCCAAAAAACGTATTTTTTGATTTTCGAGATTTTTTGATATGTTTTAGGGGACAAAAATTCGCAACTTTTGAGCCATAGAGAAACATGGTCAAAAAATCTGCCGCCGAGTTAAGAATTTTTGAAAAAATATCTAAGTTTCATGCAAAAACCAGTTTGACATTATTTTTTAATGCAAAATTGAATTAGCAATCGAAAAGTACTTTACAGATTTTTTGATAAAGGGCTCCTTTTTCAAGATATAGCCACCGAAAGTTTGATTTTAGCGAAATATTTGCAGTTTTTCAATTTTTAAAAATAGTGACCATAAGCGACCACTTCTAATTTTTTTTTAAGTTGAGAAAATTTGCTATAAAATTGTCTAAGAGACATTGAAGATTGGACTTCGGGTTGCTGAGATATAGCCGCTTTAAGAAAAAGAAACACGAAAATTGAAGTATTCTTAATCTCACCAAAATAACCCATCATTTTCTAATGACGATATCTCAGCAACTAATGGTCCGATTATCAATGTTAATACATGAAACATTCGTAAGGGCCAAACATTGAATATTACGCCCATTTAAAATGCTAGTCTTGATTTTAAAAATTTCAAATTTTTTTTTTCGAAAAGATCGAAAAATTTTACGAATTTTTCATGTCTTAAAATTGAAAATCGGACCATTATTTGCTGAGATATGGTCATTAGAAAATGGTGAGTTATTTTGGTGAGATTAAGAAAACTTCAATTTTCGTGTTTCTTTTTCTTAAAGTGGCTCTATCGCAGCAACCCGAGGTCCAAACTTCAATGTCTCTTAGACAATTTTATGGCAAATTTTCTGAACTTTTCAAAAAAAAAAAAATTAGAAACTGCAAATATTTCGCTAAAATCAAACTTTCGGTGGCTATATCTTGAAAACGGAGCCCTTTATCAAAAATCTGTAAAGTACTTTTCGATTGCAAATTCAATTTTGCATTAAAAAATAATGTCAAACTTGTATTTGCTAGAACTTCGTTTTTTTCCAAAAATCACTGTTGTTTTCAAAAATTCATAACTCGGCGGCAGATTTTTTGACCAGGTTTCTCTATGGCTCAATAGTTGCGGATTTTTGTCCCCTAAAACATATCAAAAAATCTCGAAAATCAAAAAAAAATACGTATTTTGGGAAATTGAATTTTAGTTAAAAAAAAAAAGTTGATAATTTGCAATGCAATAATGCATTTTTTTCCGTGTACCTATTTTTTTCTCAAAAATCCTCAACAATACCTACAACTTTGCCGAAGACACCAAATTGATCAGAAAATTCACTCAAAATTTACAGCTGTTTGAATATTTACATACCATTTTTGTATGGACAGCTGCCAAAATTGCATGGAGACTTGTATGAGTGAACCAATGACGCAAAATAGCTTATTTGGTCATATGGAAGGCCCCCACAAAGTTTAAGTCAAATAAACAAATACAAAAAATAAAAATGGTCCAAATCAGCCGATTTCATAGAGAGTTGCTCCACCGTCAAATGAGATGATGCACGAAAAAATCATGTCATGAATAAAACAGGGCGAAAAACAACAACAAATTTAAAAGAGATTAAAAAATATATATACAATCAAAACATTTTTTTTAAATCGCTGAAAAATAAAAAATAAAATAAATTCAAATTCAAAAATATATGAGGGTAAAATTTAAAAAAAAATAAGAAATATTCAAAGATTATCAAGAAATTTAAAAAAAGCTCTGAATAATTTTAAAGCTAGGAAAAAAACTAAATTCAAACATTTTAGTAAATCATTAACTTCGAAATGAATCAAAATTCAATCAATTAAATCTACAAATTTAAAGCATTTAAAGCAATTTTTGAAAAAATAAAATTTTAAAACTCAAAAAAATCAGATAATAACACTAATAATTGAATTAAAAAAAACCGCGGGACTTAAAAAAATCAATAAAAAAACACAGAAATTCTAAAAGTTTTTAAAAATTGTAAACATTTAACAAATTAGAAAATACACTTTAAAAAATTTAAAGCATAAAAAAATATAAAATTTTAGATAAATTCTAAGAAATTTAAATATTTAGATATTTTAAATTTCTAAAATAAAAAAAATATATAAAAATTAAAAAAAAATCTCATGACACCAGCCAAAAAATTCGGAAAATTTTAAATAAAAGATAATTTAATAAAAGAATTTAGGTCTAAAAAATAATTGGTTCTGTCAATAGTTTTTCGATTTTTTTTAATAGCGGAAAAAGATTGTTTGAAAAACATTTTTATTTTTATTGTTTTTTCTGCAATTTAAAAAAAATCAAATAAGGCAATTTTTTGATAAAAATCAGATAAATTAAAAAAATAATAAAAAAGTTTCCTATTTTTTCTATTGTTTCAACTTTTTGTTTTTTTTTTTAAATTTATGTGTTTTTTTAATTTTTTAAATTTATGAATGTTTACATTTTTAAATTTAAAACAAAATAAAAATATCCAAAAAAAATTAACACGTAATTGAAAAATGCTGAAAAATTATAAAATCTTAAAAATATTTAGAATTATTTTTAAAAATCCTTAAATAAAAAACCCACATTTTTTATAAACATTTAAAAATTTAAACATTAAGAAAATAAAATATACAAATAATTAAAAACACAAATTTAAAATATTTAGATTTTTAAAATTCATTCTAAGAAATCTAAGTCAAAACAATAACAAATCTGGAAAATTTCATAATATAAAATATATACAATTTAAAAATAATCATTTCTTTTTTCGAATTCGATTTTTTTGAAATGCAAAAAAAAAAAATATCTAAATATTAAAAAAAATATATATATTTTAATTTGTGAATTTTCTAAACAAAATATGTTTATTTTGATTGATTTATCGCAGTTAAAAAAAACTGTGTTTAAAAATTATTGAAAAATAACTAGTTTTTTTTTATTTTTAGAATTCTTCTCAAACAAAAAAAAATAATGACATAGACTAAAACATAGAAAACATTTACAAAATTTTAAACATTCAAGAAATTCCAAAATACAGAAGAACGTTTTTTTAAACTCTTTAACTTTTTAATAAATTTATAATGCTCTTAAAATTACTGGAATACTGGAGTTTTTTTTAAAAAAAAAGGTCGAATAAACCAAATTTCCAGTTTTTGCTTTTTGGGTGTCTTTGAAACCGCCTTGAGTCAGGGGTATTAAAAAAAAACACCCAACAAGAAAAAACTAAAAATTTGGTTTATTGGACCTTTAAAAAAAAACTCAAGATTTTTTGTTTAGATATTGCAAAATAACATTAAAAATTAAATTATTGAAAAACAAGATTATGTAATGTTTATAGACCGTTGCATTTTTTAGATATTTATATTTTTTTGATGTTTTGCCTTTCTTACTAAAGAAAGGTATAGGTTTTACTTTAAGCCAGGACGTCATTTCCAGCTTCGTAAATATGTCGATTCAGCATGAATTTTAATCCGAAAAATCGCTAAAAAATTACACTGCATCGATTTTCGACGCTCTATCGATTCACCTTGATAGAACTCGTCTATCTCGAACCCTCGAATTTTGAGAAAATAAATTCCGTGAAGGTCGAGTGATGTTCGTATGTGGTAAAATTTTGCAAAATTTTGTGTCGCGCCGTTCTCAGCTCTCATAAATCCGATTTCGATTCTCCTAAATGCAGATGAAAGCTAGTGTGCTGAACCTGGGCGAGTTGCCGCGCAAATTTCGAATTATCCATCTGTTTTCGGATGCGGCCAGACTTTTCAACAAAATACACAGTTTTCAAATGAAAATAAGGTCATTTTTTTCATTTTCTTATCTTTTATTTATCTCAAAATTGCATTTTTGAGCCCTACAACCTCCCAAATTTTCATCCAGATTCATAATATGGTTCTGGAGTTAGAGCCGTTTGATTGACCTACCATAAGAAACAAAATCCCTAAAAAAAGGTAAAAGCCCACCTGGTGACCTTCGCCAACATTTTTCATTTCTGATTTTATTCGAAATTTCTTACTACATTCATAGTACAGACCATGAGTGAGCATCTGAAACAAATTTGACATCGATCGGCAATCCGGATCAATTTTTAGAACGATTTACTTTTGCCTTTCTTACTAAAGAAAGGTATAGGTTTTACTTAAGCCAGGACGTCATTTCCAGCTTCGTAAATATGTCGATTCAGCATGAATTTTAATCCGAAAAATCGCTAAAAAATCACACTGCATCGATTTTCGACGCTCTATCGATTCACCTTGATAGAACTCGTCTATCTCGAACCCTCGAATTTTGAGAAAATAAATTCCGTGAAGGTCGAGTGATGTTCGTATGTGGTAAAATTTTGCAAAATTTTGTGTCGCGCCGTTCTCAGCTCTCATAAATCCGATTTCGATTCTCCTAAATGCAGATGAAAGCTAGTGTGCTGAACCTGGGCGAGTTGCCGCGCAAATTTCGAATTATCCATCTGTTTTCGGATGCGGCCAGACTTTTCAACAAAATACACAGTTTTCAAATGAAAATAAGGTCAATTTTTTTCATTTTCTTATCTTTTATTTATCTCAAAAATTGCATTTTTTGAGCCCTACAACCTCCCAAATTTTCATCCAGATTCATAATATGGTTCTGGAGTTAGAGCCGTTTGATTGACCTACCATAAGAAACAAAATCCTAAAAAAGGTAAAAGCCCACCTGGTGACCTTCGCCAACATTTTTCATTTCTGATTTTATTCGAAATTTCTTACTACATTCATAGTACAGACCATGAGTGAGCATCTGAAACAAATTTGACATCGATCGGCAATCCGGATCAATTTTTAGAACGATTTACTTTTTGCCTTTCTTACTAAAGAAAGGTATAGGTTTTACTTTAAGCCAGGACGTCATTTCCAGCTTCGTAAATATGTCGATTCAGCATGAATTTTAATCCGAAAAATCGCTAAAAAATTACACTGCATCGATTTTCGACGCTCTATCGATTCACCTTGATAGAACTCGTCTATCTCGAACCCTCGAATTTTGAGAAAATAAATTCCGTGAAGGTCGAGTGATGTTCGTATGTGGTAAAATTTTGCAAAATTTTGTGTCGCGCCGTTCTCAGCTCTCATAAATCCGATTTCGATTCTCCTAAATGCAGATGAAAGCTAGTGTGCTGAACCTGGGCGAGTTGCCGCGCAAATTTCGAATTATCCATCTGTTTTCGGATGCGGCCAGACTTTTCAACAAAATACACAGTTTTCAAATGAAAATAAGGTCATTTTTTTCATTTTCTTATCTTTTATTTATCTCAAAAATTGCATTTTTTGAGCCCTACAACCTCCCAAATTTTCATCCAGATTCATAATATGGTTCTGGAGTTAGAGCCGTTTGATTGACCTACCATAAGAAACAAAATCCCTAAAAAAAGGTAAAAGCCCACCTGGTGACCTTCGCCAACATTTTTCATTTCTGATTTTATTCGAAATTTCTTACTACATTCATAGTACAGACCATGAGTGAGCATCTGAAACAAATTTGACATCGATCGGCAATCCGGATCAATTTTTAGAACGATTTACTTTTTGCCTTTCTTACTAAAGAAAGGTATAGGTTTTACTTTAAGCCAGGACGTCATTTCCAGCTTCGTAAATATGTCGATTCAGCATGAATTTTAATCCGAAAAATCGCTAAAAAATTACACTGCATCGATTTCGACGCTTCGTCGCCAAGCCGACAAGTTGTCAAGTTGAGCTTCGAATACTGGCGCGAGAATGCTGGCGCATATGTTTCGGCTCGACTTATACTCGTTCGTAGTAGCTTGTCTACCGATGTTTCCTTCAACATGTAAGATATCGTAGCTTTTCGGTTTCTTTTGCTCTGTCCGTTTTTGCATAACTGTCCAATGTTTATGCAGAAACTTTTTTGACATAGGACATTCATCCGGGTACAATCAATTTGTTTCCCGTGTGCTCCTAAAATCGCCTTTAAGTAGGCTTCATTTGTCGTGTCGTTTTATTTAACGGAGTTCATTGGATTCCAATAGGAGCTTTCGAAGCTTCTAAGCTTTAAATCGTTTTCAAAGTTTTCAATGCTCGCGACGCCAATGGCTATCTACCTAAGGTTCTCGCGGTTGAGTGTGTAGTGGTGCGGTTGTAAAAATAGCTATCTCTGACTCTCTCACTTTTTAGATGCCAAATGGCAAGCTTCCCACTGTGCGGTTAACTCGGTTTTGCTTTGCGCCTGCTTTGTTCGGTTTTTGGGCTCGTACCAAAACTAGAAAACCAAAACCGCGGTGTGTGTCGTCACTTGCGCATTGGAAGTTAAGAATTTGTACGATTAAAAATATTCGATAGGTGAAAATTGCGTTTTCAATTTCTTTTAGAAAACACATCATTAATAATACCTTGCTTTCATCATAAGATTTTTTGTATCAAGTCGATGTTGTGAATTGAGAGAAGTTATATTCTTTAGTAAGAAAGGCTCTATCTCACCCCTGGTGGGATTAAATCGGGTTTTTAAGTTTTTTTTAATTGTAGATTTTAGTTAAGAATTTTTTGAAATTTTGAAATTCTTGTATTTTCAAAGTTTTGTTGTTTAGGCCGTTGCAAATATTTTTTTAAGTTTATGTCCCTCAAACAAATTAAAGTATAAAAATTAAAATTACGAGCCATCGAGAGTTTCAACATTTTAAAATGATAAAAGTGTTTTTGAATGCTTTATACAACCTGTCCAATGGTTTTGCAATCATTAGCAAAATATCTAAAGTATTGACGAAAATTTTATTTTTTAAAGAACTTTTTTTTCGCTGTGCTGTGAATCGGAACTTTATAAAAAATTTAAACATTTTTAAACGAGCCCAAACATTATAAATAAGATTATCAATGCAGAAAAATGCATTGTCAGGTCGAATGTATTCAGATGATTAGACTTCAATTTTCATGGAAATTTTGAAGTTTTTTGAAAAATAAAAATTTTGCCTCCTGATTTTTTGGACCAGCTTTGAAAAATATTAGCAACGGCTTTAAATGTTTAAAATTTGAAGTTTATTTTTTTATTGGTAAATTTAGTTTTTTTTTTGTATTTAGATTTTTTGATTTACTTTAGTTTGATTTTTTTAATGTTGTTCCTGTTTGCTCTCACCAACAAGAGCTGACATCTAATAATCTTCGAAAACACACATCCCAACTATATGCCCCCGACTTGATGGTACTAGTCGGGTACCAGAAAATGAGTACCCGACGTGTATCGACTTTAACTTTAACTTTTTTACTTTACCGATGAATTTGGGATCAAATAGGGTATAAATAAGACGGGATAAACACATAGATTATGGTTTTAAGATGTCTGCAAAGCACATAAAGCTTTATTTTTTTCCACGTCTTCTACAAATAAATTCGAACCCTTGTCGAGAAGGTACTCCAAGCAAACTCTATTTACATTAGCAACACTCTAACAATCTCGTACATCCTACTTATCCTCCTTCTGCTGCATCTTGCTCTCCAGCTTCTCAAACTCCTTCTCGGCAATCTCGTCCACCGGCCTCAGATCGTTCACCTGCTCCACCGAAACCACCTCCGGGATGTAAAACTGCAGCATGTTCTGCACGCCGTTCTTCAGCGTTACGATCGAACTGGGACACGAAGAACACGAGCCCTGCATCTTCAGCTTCACCACGCCGTCCTCGTAGCCCATGTAGATTATATCCCCACCATCTTCCTGCACCGTCGGCCGGATCCGCGTGTCCAGCAGCTCCTTAATCATCTGCACCGTCTCGTCGTCGTCCTCGTTGATCTGCGTGTCCCCGGTGGGCTTGGCATCGGTCACCACCGGCAGTCCGGACGCGAAAAAGTCCATAATGACGGCGAAAACCTCCGGCTTGATGAGCCGCCACTCGGCGTCCTCCTGCTTCGAGATGGTCACAAACTCCGGTCCGAAAAACACCGACCGGACGCCCTCGATGCGGAACAGCAGCTTGGCCAGGGGACTGCACAGGGCCGACGCCTGGGTGGGGAAATCCATGGTTTGACCTTTCTCCAGCACGGAGACGCCCGGCAGGAACTTGAGACTGTCTGGATTGGGGGTGTCCTGCGTTTGGATAAACATGGTTCGCTGGGGGACGAAGCTTGCCGCGGGGACCGTGTGGCGGAGGGGAGATTTTTGCAGGGACGTGAAAGACTTGTGCGGCATTTGAGATCTGCAAAGGGAAGCCACAACAGTGTGAGCCGGTTCCGCATTATGTAAGACGACCAAATTTACACTTACACGACTTTTTGTGTGCCGTACAGCAGGGTACGCAAGGTGGGCACTGTTTTTAGAGTATTTCTGTACATTTTTCGGCGATTTTAATCAAATTGCGCGTTTGAATTTTCCTTCTGAAATTAGTTTTTATTTTGCTTAAATTTCACAACGAGCGACGTTCGAATCGAAAGTGACAGCTGATTTGTGTGTTTTGGCAACAAAAGGCCTTTTTTGGAGAATCGTTAAAGGCACGGAGAGAAAAGATGAAGAAGAAGTAATTTGTGAATGACGCTGGGCTACGCCAGGGTATATTTCCTCTATTTTGTTTTTTGAATAATCATAATTAATAGGGTTAGTGAAATTTCACGATTTCGCGGACAGCGTGAAATCCGCGATTTTTTTCTTTTTCCGCGAAATCCCGTGAAATTTTATGTTTGTGTGAAACTGTAACGATTTTTTTGAAATATTTTATCAAACTCAAACAGGAATAAAAATAATTCAAAGATCTACTGTAGAATTAAGCGAGTTTTCATACAAGGGTTCAATTACTAATATAGGGTTAGTGAAATTTGATGACCGTCCGCGAACAGTGTGAAATTCTTGATATCTATAAATTTTCTCAGATCATTTTTTTCTTCAAACAATAATTCAACTATAATGACTTTTTAAGTAAATTTTATAAGTTTTCAATTGAAAAGCTTGATATGAACCATTTGAAGAATTGTTTACATTTTTCAGTTTTTAGGAACTAGCAAAATTAAGTAATATTTTTTACTTTAGTAAAAATTTCACTACTATTTAACTTGAAAATTAAAATTTCAAAAAGAAATAAGCTTTGTTTTATCTAAAATTAAGTGAACAGTATTTTTTATCTTCACAATCTCATTTTAAAAACATGTCAGATTTTTTTCTAAGTTCTGTTTAATTTTAACGATATTTGATTATTTGGGTGGATGATTCCCCTTTTTTGTTTTCTGTTCTCATTTTAAATAAAAATTTTGATTTTGTTACAAATTATATTATTTTTGCAAAATGATTTTAAATTTAGTTTTTGAAAAGAGAGATAAAATCCTTAAAAAAAATTTGAATGAGCTAAATGTTGCAGAAAATTCAAACTGTTTAACTCATTTTGGATGGACAAGATTGTTGAATCTTGCTTTGATATGAAATTCAATAAAATGTAAACTGCTAAAACAGAAGCAAATCAGCGAAAACGTTTTTGCTTTATTAGTTGAATATCAAAAATGTAGATCAATAAATGATTATACGCATGCCCTACATTTTGTTTTAAACTATAAAAAGAGCTTATCCATAAACTAGGTGGAAACTTTTTTTGAAAATTATGACATTTTTTTTTGTTTCACGTTCAAATTAAGTGATGATTTTTTAGTTTATTGAAAAATAATATATAATGAAGCATAAAAAGTAGTTTCTGTGATTTAAACAAAAGTTTTTCAGAGTTATTTTAACATTTTTCACGTCCCGCGAAATTTCCGTGAAATTTCGTGTTTTGAAATTTTGGTCCCCGTGAAATTTGCAATTTTTTAGCGTGAAAAATCACTAAGCCTAAATTAATTAATAATCAAAAACCGAACGAGAAATGGTCGAAATTATAAAAAAAAAGCTTTATCTGGTATAGTAATAGACAGAAAATAAACACAAATACATATCCTAACAGATTCTGAAAGTGTTTAGGTTAAATTTGCCTTAGTGCATCTCCAGCGCGGGTAGCAAACATCGAAGCAAATCAAATGTGCAACCGACGTCAACCCCACCGCGGTACCTGTCGCGGTAGCAAATTTGCTTTCAGTTCTTCGGGATTTCACTTTGCTACCCGCTATTCTGCTGGTTTGTTACTGCGGCAAATGGAATGATGCACGGAAAAAAAATTAAATTGTTTTTTTCTATGTATAAAAAATTAAAAACATGACAAAATAAAAAAAAAATTAACACAACAATAAAAATTTAAAGAAAATAAAAAAAAATCAAAAAAAAAAATAAAGAATTAAAAAATTGAAGAAATTTCAAGAGCCTAAAAAAAATAAAAATTTCAAAAAAATTAAAAAAATTTAAAAAATTTAAAAAAAATTAAAAAAATTAAAAAAATTAAAAAAAATTAAAAAAAATTAAAAACATTAAAAAAATAAAAAAACATTTGAGAAAAATAAAAAAAATCAAAATTAAAAAAAAAGAAATAAATTTTAAAAACATAAAAAAATTAAACATTCTTAAATTTAAGAAAATAAACTTATTTAAAAAAATAAAAATGTAAAAAAAATGATTTTTTTTCAATTGGAAAAATAAAAAAAATAACGTTTTCATTAAAATATCTGAGATCCAGCCTTTTTGAATTTTTGTATTTTTAAATTTCCGAATTTTTGAATTTTTAAATTTTTAAATTTTTAAATTTTTAAATTTTTAAATTTTTAAGTTTTTAAACTTTTGTTTTATTTTTTATTTTTTGAATTTTGGAATTTTTAAATTTCTAAATTTTTGAATTTTTAAATTTTTGAGTTTTTGAATTTTTTAAATTTTTGAATTTTTGAATTATTGAATTATTGAATTATTGAATTTTTAAATTTCTAAATTTTTGAATTTTTGGATTTTTGAATTTTTAACTTTTTGAATTTCCGAATTTTCAAATTTTTGAATTTTTGAATCATACACAAGAGCAGACATACAAAAATCTCCGAAACACGCATTCAAAACATTGCCCCCGGCTTGCCGGTACTTGTCGAGTATCAGAAAATGAGTACCCGACAGGTACCGACACATATTTTTCTTCTACAAATGAACTTGAGATCAAATTTGATACCTGCTTTGCTACGCGCGGTGGGTGACTCGGGGGCAAACTCGAGAGCAAATTTGGTGGGAATCAAATCGGGTAGCAAATGGTTTAACTTTCGACATTTTCGAAAAATGAAATTCTTTGAAATATTCAATAGGATTAAAAAGTTTAATAAACTTTTAGCATTTCTAGGCATGAATCAACATATAATTATTGATTTTGAAGGTAAACGCTCGGGTAAACGAGAGCAAAAAATGATAAAACCGATATTTCCCAGTCACGGCGTTCTCACAGGATTCTTACTGAAATCTTACAGAGCGAAAATATTCTTACTAGAACGCTGCCATCATCCTGCTAGATTTTCTCAAGAATTCTTTGAGAATTCTAGCTCAAATGCAATAACCGGTTCTAGCAGAATCCGGTTCTGTAAGAATCCTGCTAGAATGCTGCCAGAACTATTCTGACAGATCTGCTGCTAGAATTCTGTAAGAATTTTGCTAGAATTAAACGGAAAGAATGTCTGCTAGAATCCTGCTAGAATTCTGCCAGAATAATGCTGGCAGGTGTTTCTGTTAGAATCCTGCTAGAATTTTGTTAGAATGTGATGACCAAAAATTTGTCCCAGGTTAAAGTTGAAAAAAAGTGATTTATTTAATTTATTCCACGATTCTACATTTCACCTAACACACTATTTTGAGGATAACGCATCCGTACTCCACTGTCCACTATTTGCGCCTGCTCCGATCCGTCCAAGCGATTGTGCCTGGGCCATTGTGGCATCATCGATTTTGACGATTTCCGGGGTTTCGCAAGAAAATCCACCTTGTTTGTATAAATGCTGAAATAAAGAAAAGATTTATTATTTATGTTGGGTCAATTTCTTGAACAATTAACTTACCGAGTTGGTGGCAAAGAAAAAACGTCATTCTCCTTCGACAAAAGAAAATGAAAGAACTTTACCGAACAAGTTGACAAAATGGCGGCAATCGCATTCGCCACAAATCGGTTCAGCGAATGACGTCATTTTCGACAGATTTTGCTCTGTCAGAATATTCTAGCAAAATTCTTACAGCATTCTGACAAGCCTGCTAGAATCATTCTAGCAGGATTCTAGCAGAACAAGCTCTGTTAGAAATATCCGTGACTGGGTTTCGGTGGCAAATTTGCTACCCTAGCGGTGGGGATGACGGATTTTTTTCAAGGTGGCAAATTTGATCTCGGTATTCATGAGCCGGGTGCAAATTTGATTTGCAACCCAGCGCTGGAGATGCCCTTAAGAATCAACTTATAGGAATCAACTTATAAGAATCAACTATAGGATTTGACGTTTTGGTTTCTGTTCTACGAGCGTATTGTAAGGTATGCACTCAAGGGGCAGGACAGAGAGTAATATTGAAAAAGTTTTAATAATTTTGAGTAACATTGAGCCACTCAAAGTTTTTCAATGCTCGCAAACGACGTAATGAATTTTGACACTGACATTTGGCACCAGAGAGAGACGACTGATTTTGACTGACACAAAACCAAGCCCAATGGAAGAGATCAATTTCCCCGGACTGCCCACAAGCTCGTGAAACTCAAAAATCAAGTAAGCATAATTTTGTCATAAAGACGAAGAAATGGTGTTAAATTTTACTGCACTTTCAGATTGTTGCAGACCGAGTCGGAAGATCGTTCGCCCGACACGCCGAATCAATGAAAATCCACGCGGCCAGTAAAGTCCATCCAGCAGAACAGTTCGTGGGCGATTCGGAACATGGTTACGCGTCCCCGAGATCAGTGTGACAAGTTCCTAAGCCACGGCGCCAAGAACGTGCTCAGCCAGGCCCTGACCGATCATTCCTCGATCGCGCACGACGTTAAGTCGGCGTTGCGTGACATCGGCTGTAAGGTGCACCTGGATGAGGAGTAGAAGGCACACTCAGCCATTCAGATTCACAACGAGGAGGAATCGGAGGACATCGGCGCCTTTCAAGAGGTTGTAGCCTAGCGTGTCCCAAAAAAACACGAAGTCGAGGAATTCAATGTGCTCAGTTCTCAAATGATAGAAAATCATGTTAGAAACAACTCTCTCATACATAAAAACTTTCGGAAAAATTGTTTACCACGTTCCCTGGGCATTTTTTTGAAAATAGTCAGTTTTTTCGACAATTTCACAAAATCTGCTTAGAAAAAATGGAAAATTTTAAAATTTCAAATAGCCTATACCATTAAATGATGGTCTGTGGTCAATAAACAAGTTAATGTATCGATTTGGCCTTTTAAAACCTTTTTCACTTTCCCGGTAACTTTTATGTCGAAAAATACGAGTTTTGCTTTACTTTTTTCAATCTTTTCCTCGGTATTGAACACAAAAATTTCCTCATATGTGAGAATACATGCATCTTGTAGAAAATTTTCCGCCGAAGATTTTCGTCTAAGCAACTTTGAAGTTTCATCAACTCTGAGCTGAGATATTCCAGTTTTTGTGAAGAAAGAATATTGAATATTTGAAAATGTTGATATTAATCATCATTGGCATACAATATTAAGGATAATTTAAGCCTAATTTGAAGTGCGGCTGTATCGCATCTGTTTTTAAACATGATTGGTTCATCCTTCAATACTAAGGGCCACCTGGTTTTGTTTTCTCATGGCACACTACGTGCTAAATCAATGAATTACTTTTAGCAAATAACTCATATTTAGAGCATTTTGCATTTAAACCAATCGATGCACGTTTGCTGTGTTTCCATGGATATAGATAAACAAATAACAAATATAAGGTTCAATTGTATGCATTTCCGTGATGTGAACCACAACGTAACGTTTACACTCCCTTCTTATAACTCCTGTTGATAAATCCGATGTTTAGGTAAATTAAAAATATCACAAATATTTGGAATTTATTCTATAGGGATCCATCCATTAATCACGTAGACATTTTTTTTTAATCCCCTTCTCATGGTCAATTGTCCATAAAAAAAACTTTTTTGGATGGAGCGTGGACAATTGCCAACCCCGTACAATCGAACCATATATTTCGATGCCTCTGTGCTCTTGTACTAAGCTTACTGGTTTTCCTATCTAGATAGCATAAGAGAGCACAGATGCATCGATATGTTATTTGTTTATTTGTATCCATGGAAACACAGCAAACGTGCATCGATTGGTTTAAATGCAAAATGCTCTAAATATGAGTTATTTGCTAAAAGTAATTCATTGATTTAGCACGTAGTGTGCCATGAGAAAACAACACCAGGTGGCCCTTAGTATTGTAGGATGAACTAATCATGTTTAAAAACAGATGCGATACAGCCGCACTTCAAATTAGGCTTAAATTATCCTTAATATTGTATACCAATGATGATTAATATCAACATTTTCAAATATTCAATATTCTTTCTTCAGCTCAAATATTCAATATTCTTATCTCAGCTCAGAGTTGATGAAACTTCAAAGTTGCTTAGACGAAAATCTTCGGCGGAAAATTTTCTACAAGATGCATGTATTCTCACATATGAGGAAATTTTTATGTTCAATACCGAGGGAAAAGATTGAAAAAAAGTAAAGCAAAAACTCGTGTTTTTCGACATAAAAGTTACCGGGAAAGTGAAAACAAGGTTTTAAAAGGCCAAATCGATACATTAACTTGTTTATTGGACCACAGACCATCATTTAATGGTATAGGCTATTTGAAATTTTAAAATTTTCCATTTTTCTAAGCAGATTTTGTGAAATTGTCGAAAAACTGACTATTTTCAAAAAAATGCCCAGGGAACGTGGTAAACAATTTTTCCGAAAGTTTTTATGTATGAGAGAGTTGTTTCTAACATGATTTTCTATCATTTGAGAACTGAGCACATTGAATTCCTCGACTTCGTGTTTTTTTGGGACACGCTATTGTAGCCAATCTTGGGGGGCGTGACATCCTTCTTGATATCGTCGAAACGGGCCTCGTTGTTCTGGGGCTCGGTCGATACTATCTTGTTGACGTCGACGATCAGCTGGTGCCGAAACGCAGGAATCTTTCTCTTGCAGCAAAATCCGGAACAGACCATTCCGCAGCAAATACAATGGCCAATTTTGGGAAGTTGAACAGTATAGAGAAGACTAGCGTGCCAAGATCCTCAAGGAAGGTGGGGCAACAATATGAGCGTTTTGAAAATTTCGTCGTTTATGGACACCCCCTTAGCAATTTTAGAACAAATTTTTGAGGATAGTGGGGCAACTGCCCCATGTTGCCCCACCCTGTGCACGCTAGTGATAGAGACGAGGATTGAGACACATCTAATCAATTATGTTTTTCTTAGTTAATTAGCGATGATATTAGTCAATTAGTTAATTGATTAGCGCTGATTTGACAGAAACAATCCCACCCTGCTTTTAAAGAGCTTGGGATTGGGAAAATGTCATAATGACCGCTGTTAAATCTGTTGCTTCGATGAAATTTTGAAATAGGGTTAGAAAAACGGTTCCACCTACGGATTTTTCCGCAAAGAAGTTCCTTGTTGAAGAGGATGCCGAATCGTCAATGTCGATGTGCAGTGCAGTGAAGCGATCGAAAGAGTTTTCCGTCGGTTGGACTACCGTTTGGAAACGCCCCTGAAGAAGCGTCTCGCCGAACACAACAACTTTAACCTGTGTCCGAAAGCGTCCCCCAATCAACTGCTGCATCACACAATTCTGCAGCGGGCTGGTGGAGCAGAATTGGGCAAGTAGTTTGGCAAGCTAAATCGCAAGCGACAGGAGTCCCCCTCAGAAGAAGCGTGTCCGTTACTAGGCATCCGGCTGTGGTCAGACGAGGAATCGTGGCGAAAACGATGCCAAAGAGAAAGAATCCGCAAAGCTCGGTCCTTCAACGAAATTAAGTATGTCGTCTGCTAGGATCGAATGATCTTAAAAGGGACTAATTCTGATGTTCTTTCCACAGAATGAACGCTGACTGAACGAGCACAAGTCGCCCGTCAAGCTATGCAACATTCCAACCACTCATGCGGATCGGCTTGGCAACCCCACAGCAGCGCAATCTGTCCCATTCGCTAGGCCATTCCTGTACAACTCGGTCACCCGCGGATCATTGACCGAGTTATGAATTTTTTAATCAATACTGATTTTTTCAAAAAATCGAAATATTGGTCGCAAAATTTTTGCAACTTCATTTTTCGATGTAAAATCAAATTTGCAATCAAAAAGTACTTTAGTAAAATTTTGATAAAGTGCACCGTTTTCAAGTTAAATCCATATTTAGGTGACTTTTTTGAAAATTGTGGCAGTTTTTCATTTTTTTAAATTAGTGCACATGTTTGCACACTTTTGGAAAAAATATTTTTGAAAAGCTGAGAAAATTCTCTATATTTTGCTTCTTCGGACTTTGTTGATACGACCTTTAGTTGCTGAGATATTGCAATGCAAAGGTTTAAAAACAGGAAAATTGATGTTTTCTAAGTCTCACCCAAACAGCCCACCATTTTTTAATGTCGATATCTCAGCAACTAATGGTCCGATTTTCAATGTTAATATATGGAACATTTGTGAAATTTTTCGATCTTTTCGAAAACATTATTTTCAAAATTTTCAAATTAAGACTAACATTTCAAAAGGGCCAAATATTCAATATTAATATTTTTGCTAAAAGTGTGCAAACATGTGCACTAATTTAAAAAAATGAAAAACTGCCACAATTTTCAAAAAAGTCACCTAAATATGGATTTAACTTGAAAACGGTGCACTTTATCAAAATTTTACTAAAGTACTTTTTGATTGCAAATTTGATTTTACATCGAAAAATGAAGTTGAAAAAATTTTGCGACCAATATTTCGATTTTTTGAAAAAATCAGTATTGATTAAAAAATTTATAACTCGGACAATGATTTTTTGCACAACCTGGAAATTTCTGAAAAGTTGGCATTTTATGTCCTCTAAAACATATCAAAAAATAAAAAAAAATTAAAAATAGTGTTTTTTTGCAAATCAAATTTTAGTGATAAAAAGTTAAATAAAAAAATGACCAATTTTTTTACCGTGTATCATTTTTTTCCAGTGTAGTCCGTATCCATACCTACAACTTTGCCAAAGACACCAAATCGATTAAAAAATTCCTTCAAAAGATACAGATTTTTGAATTTTCATACATCATTTTTGTATGGACAGCTGCCAAATTTGTATGGAAAATTATATGGACAAACTAATGATGCAAAATGGCTTCTTTGGGCATACCGAAGGCACCAAAAAAGTTTCAGTCGGATTAAAAAATACAAAAAAAAATCGAATGACCGAAATCCTAGAGAACTGCTCTACTTTCTTGTCGTTGATTTTAGACAAACACCGCCCGGGAATTCCGCCGGCTACACTGAAAGAAAGGCTCATAGTAATATAACATGTTTTCCACATGAATCTGCCCCATACGGCTTGGCATGTAAGCTTCATGTGGAATGCACTTGATAAACTTCATCGGGCAACTTTTGTTAATCCAAGTGCAAATCACGTTAGTTTGACGTGAAAGCTCACATGAATTTGCAATGTTGAGCTTATGAAAATGCTACGATTTTGTAGTGCCATTCAAATGGTTTTCCAGTGATATGCATTTGCGTTAAAAATTGAGTTGCATTTTCTTTATGTTTGAATTTACTTTCAACACAGTTTCGATAATAAATATTATTTATTGTACAAATGTAACACATTTTTAAAACTCATTCAATACACATGATTTTTATCACAAAATTCTAAACGGCCACTGCGTCGGGAGGTGTAGTTGCAATTCCGTGTCTGCACTGGGTCTAAAAGCACTTGATAGTGGCCCTTGGGATGTACCCCTCGCCGGTTTTGGGCCGGGATCCAGTGGCTGTTGTCGAATAAAGACCACAGTCCGGATCACCGAATCAGGAGCGGATTCTGTAGCCGGCTTCATGGCTGGAACATTATTTTCTGGAAATAAAAATCGATGCAATATAATTATTTAATAAACCTAAATATTTGATTATTTTATATAATACTTACCGAAAAAATATGAGCTTATTTTTGATTTAAGAACAAATCTTTATTAAACACAAAATCTCTTCTAAAAAACGGCATTTTAAACCGAATAGAAAATTTTCAACCACCATCGTCTGTGGCCATCTTACTAATGATGAAGAGTTTTCCCCAAACGCATTCAAAACCCAAAACCGAGGGGCAGGACACAGTTAATCAATCATCTTTACACTAATTGATTAGCGCTGATTTTCGTCAACTAGCTAATCGATTAGCGCTGATTTGATATTCCATTCCCATCTCATATCAAGATATCTTGTCGTTGAGAAATGTCATTTTGACAGCTTGAAAATGTGACTTCGATTTGATCCGCAGGAAAACACTAAATTCTCGGGATAATCTGTTGTGCGGTTTCATCCGGTGCAGGCAGGTTCCGGGCACAGTCGGAGAATGGATTTCGGCGTGGTCTCAACCAGCAGCAAACTCACATTGGAGGCCTTTTATTCCGGCCAAGTTGGTGCTGCACCCGAGAAGAAATCAAGGACAAAAAGCTGTCGGCGAAAGTTTTGAAGATTTTGGCCAATAGAAAGCAGGAGGAGCGCGGAAAAATGCAGCAGGCCCGCCAGATGCAGAAACTAGACGCTGCGATCGATAAACAGAACTTGGGCATGACGTTGTAGGGACCAGGACCCCGGCTCCGAAATGGACACCTTTTTCGGCAACGGGATACCGTCGAAGCCATTACTTACCACATCCAGGACATATTCGGCTACGGTCAGAGCCGTTTCCGGAACGAGAACTTATACGATCACGAGATATAGTCCATCTTTGGCAATGCATTTGCAAGAAGATCGGCCTGCTTGAAGGCCGACAGGCGACTTTAAGAGGGGAAGTGGCAGAAGGCGCTGCGAATATAAAAACTGTGTGAATGGGTGCAGTAAGGGGGAAGGTTTTATTATGGGGTTTCTTTTTTTATTCTTTTGGATTTAATTTTGTAGGAGTTTTCTTCCATCGGTTTTCTAACCAATTGCTGCAACTCTTGTTTGGCTAAGCCACCGATGTCGGTTCGTCCAGCGTCATGCCCTCGACCATGTCACTCTTTAACAGCCGCTTCTTCTCGTTCTCATCATCCCCAATGGCGAGTTTCAAGTTGTACTGCTGTTGTTCTTTTCCGGTGACAACCGACTTTTTGCCCTCCCCTCGGATGCTGGCGCCCGTACTACAACCGGCGTTGTCTTCATCACTGCCTCGAGATCGCTAATCATCAGCTGGGTCGCACTCGGTCTTCTGCGACCTGCTTGCTGATTGACAACTGGTTCCTAGTTGCCGTGGTAGTTAGGTGGTGGCGACATAGTCTGCAAGTTCATTCGTTTGGAATTCTTCTAGAAATCGTCCAGCCGTTGACGCGCCGGATGAAAGCGAATCTGCAAGTAGATACCTGGATAGTAAGGATTATTAGGGTTACGATCGAGCTGAGGTGCATGGTGGTGTGAAAGTAAGATCTGTAGCGAAAACTGGAGAAGGTTCTGCGGTAGTGATGGCCGTCGTGGAAGTAAACGCGGGATCACATGACACAGTGACATGACCAAGGTTTTTTTTCCTAATTTTGATCAATTTATTTCCTATTCAGTGAAACATTAAACCAAGCATTAAACAATTTTCCATGGCCGACAACTTTTTTGGGCTTGTGCTTCATACAGCTCGTCGGCCTCCTCGCAGGTCTTGACCCACAGCAGCACCGACGGTGGCTTCGTCTCCGGCGTCAGAACGCACACCATCATGACGTTTCTCTTGCCTATCCCCTGCACCGGCACTGCCTCGTTCAGAATGATGTTGAGCAGAATCTGGCCGATGCTGGAGTCGGCCAGTACCATTATCTGCACCTTCCGGTTCACTTTGATGTACAGCGTTCCGATGCCACGGTCCGAGTAGTTACCGTCAGCTTTGACAAAGTTTGCACCGCTTGGAAAAGATGCTGTCCTTGAACGGCGTAAACTCCACCTTGGACGGTTCGTTCTCGTCGTCATCGGCGGCGGCCTTTTCGTCCGACTTGCTGTCCTCGGTGGGTTTGGCCACGTTGGCAAAGATGAAACCCGTTCCGGGCGTAGAACTTGTCGAGCCAAACCCGAAGCTAAATTGTTTGGCTGCTGCTGGAGTCGGTGCCGCGGCCGTGTTTGTCGTCGTCGCTGGCGCAACGTTTCCAAGAGTGAATCCGCTGGTGGACGACTTTGCGGCCGTTGGCTCCTTACTGCTACTCTTCTTGGCCTCAATCTCATCCAGAATCTTTTTCGTGATCCTTGAAGATCGGCCTAAGCTTGCACACCAGATTCTCCTTGACCTTTTCCGAAATCCAAGCAGCCACGACCACACTGAGCGCCTTTACGTTGGCCGCATACTCCTCATCCCCGGTGTCCTTGCCGATGGAGCCTGCTGTTTCCTCCTTCGGCCGGCTTCCTACAACGACCTTCTTGCTCGGGTGAGTCGTGGCAAAGATGGTGGCACTGAGAAGCGAAAATGGACTGGCTCCTGCTTCAGTAGGCTTCACAGCCGATGTAGACGTCACCCCGACGAATCCCTTGAACGCATCGAACACCGACGACGATCCACCGCTGCCCACGGAATCCGTGACGACGACTCCGTTTTAACGACGCGTTTTTTCCAGCTTGTAACGTCTGGGCAAATCGGTTTGCCTCCTCCTCTTCGTTCCTGTTGCCGTGGTTCAGGTCGGACATCGCACCGCGTTTGGCCATTTGCCAGGTTAGAACCAGATTAGCCACTTCAATTTCTTGGTGTTGCTTTACGGCCGCAACCACGAGTGATGTTTTGGTTTGTTTTGATGTTTTGACGTTTGTCCATCAACCCAAGTTAAAATTCGAAGGGTAGGAATACGCTAATTGATTAGCGATAATCCTAATCAACTAGTTGTAAATTCTGATTAACTAAACGATTATTTTTAGTTAATTAGGGCTTGTGTCTCACCCCTCGAGCGTGCCAGTCTATGTAGAGAGTGCCTATTGCACTCTCGCAGTGACAACAGGGAACTGCCTGATGACAGCGTGCGGCTGTCAGTCGGGCAGTCGCATCTCAGCAAGCGGACAAGCAAGAAGCACGTCGCGGTCCGTGATCACTCCCACGTGGTGGGTGATTTCCTGGAGGCAGTTTGCGGCTACACATTTTGGCGACCGTGACAGATATTTTGCTTACTTTATTATATCAAATCCTGCAGTTTTCACTTTGAAATCATCCAGGAAATCACCCACACTACGGGTTTGTTCCAATATTTTTGTTTGTTTAGGAAAGTGCCGTACGGATTGCGGTTGGTGTTGTGCGTTGGTGATGAGAAAGTAGTGGTCGTTGAGAAATGAAACAGTGTTTGTAAAGAACACCTTTGGAGAAGACTTGACGCATGGAATAGTTTGTGGTATGTATGTGAGCGAGGTCAGGAGACCGAATTTCGGAAAGGAGGAGTGAAGATTGATGGACCGCTCAAGGTGTGTGTGTGAGTTTGAGACCGCACCACCAGAGCGAGTTTTTGAGAACAGCTCGGTGGAGGAAGAGTGAAGTCTGATGGACCACTCAAGGTGTGTGTGTGAGTTTGAGACCACACCACCAGAGCGAGTTTTTGAGAACAGCTCGGGGGAGGAAGAGTGAAGTCTGATGGACCACTCAAGGTGTGTGTGTGTGTGAGTTTGAGACCGCACCACCAGAGCGAGTTTTTGGAACCGCTCGGAAGAGGAAGAGTGAAGTCTGATGGACCACTCAAGGTGTGTGTGTGTGTGAGTTTGAGACCGCACCACCAGAGCGAGTTTTTGGAACCGCTCGGAAGAGGAAGAGTGAAGTCTGATGGACCACTCAAGGTGTGTGTGTGAGTTTGAGACCGCACCGCCAGAGCGAGGTTTTGAGAACCGCTCGTACGAGAAAGGGTGAAGTCTGATGGACCACTCAAGGTGTGTGCGTGAGCTTGAGACCGCGCCACAAAGGCGTGTTTTGAGACCGCTCGAATGAGAAAGTGTGTAGTTTGAAGGATTACTCAAAAGTGTGGGAGAGTTTGAGACCGCACCACCACAGCGTGTTTCCGAGGACCGCTAGGCATAGTTATAATTTCTAAAAAAAACGATCGTTTTAAGTAAAGGGAAAAAGAAGAGTTAGCGCATACTGCTCGAAAATAAACAAGAAGAGTGCGGTAGATCAGACCACTCTGTAGAGTTAAAAGAAGGGTGTATTTTAGAAGCCCACTCTTAAAGGGAGAAGGAAGAGTGCATTCGTACGGACCGATCGGAAAAGGGAATAAAAAGAGTCGCTGATCGTTTGATGAGGATTGTGAGTATGTTCAAACATGTGCTTCGAACAACTGAGTGGCTTAAATCGCTCAGAGTACGCCAGGAACGTAACAAATGACTTAGTTGTTTTCTTAGACTTGTGTTTTCATTAAGCTGTAAATTAAGGTTATTTAGAATCTGGTTTTCGCAGAAAATGAAGCATGCCAACCCAGTCACGTTCTAGCAAAATTCTAGCAGAGTTCTCACAGAGCTGGATATTCTTACAGCATTCTAGCAAAACCAGCTCTGCTAAAATATTTCGGGACTGGGAAATACCTTAATGTGGGTTTAATTCACGGGGTTGGGCACAAGGTTGATCCGTAGCGCATTGGATTTACTTCCGTAAATATTCCGTAAATATCGTAAATATAGATAAATATTATTCACCTGCACGATATTCGGCACAACATTTTGTTCAGTGTGGATAATGACAGTTGAGAACTGTCACTTTTTTTTCCTTCGTTTGCAAACTGTCACCGCTCCAATATTTTTCGAGCTTGAGGTATTTTTTTCACTGTCGGAACCGATCCTCGCAACAACCTTCCCCGCAATCCACCAACAATCTGTGCAAGAAGCCCAGTGCGGATCTGCGCTCCGACCCAGGAATTGCCGACAAGATCATCGGCTGCCTCGGACTTGGAGTGAGTAATCCTCCGATCTTTTGCTTCATTTCTAATCGTTCCGCCTTCGCAGATTTCACCGGAGGTCGATCCGACGTGGCGGATTTGCGCCGGCTGTGCCGAACGCGTCGACGCGCAGCATGCCTTCCGGACGCGAGCCCTGCACTGCAATAGTTACGTCGAGAACGGGCTGGAGGACAAGGAAGACGAGAACATGTGCCGGTTCTGCTTGAAGATTCCGGGCGGCGGCGGGAGCGTGGCGGATGAGGTGCAAACGGTGCGGGATTGTTTAGGGGTTGAGATCATCAGCTGGGATACGGTGACGAAGATTTGTGGGGATTGTGTGGGCGGTGTTGGCTGGATTTCGGGCGGAATTTTCGCCGACGGCCGTGCCGGTGAAGCTGGAGGACTTGACGGATTCGTACAGGACAGTTCGATGGCGGATAACGGGGAGAAGCGAGGGGAAAAGCGGAAGGTCACGGCACGGTCGCTGCCGTGGATTGGAAGTGACCACGAGTATCGTAACTTTGACGTGCTGGATGAAACGTACGAGGCGATTGAGGTGGTCTTTGAGGAATATACGTTCGATCTTCGGTTGGTCTTGTCGGACGAGAGTTCGCTGTGGCATTGTGTTCAGTGCAAGCTGCGAGGTTGTCGCGTGAAGCTGAAGATTGATGCGAAAGGAATGTTGGCCACCTTCGGGGGATCAATCGACAAGAACAACCACATGAACGAGCTGGACAAGCTGATGGAGTGTCCGGAGGGGAAAGGGATGGTTCAGTTTGACGGTAAGAAGATGACCACGCGTTGAGGCTACGCGGCATTCCGGATGGTTCGCTGGAGGCAATTCGTACGTATCAGCGGACGACGTCGCGAGTTGCGATTTAACAGAGGGTCGATCAAGAAGGTTACGTGAGTAACGGGACTCAAACGTCCAAGTTTAAATGTTTGGACGGAGTGGAGAATGAAGTTCAAGCAAAGGTGAAGGCCAATAATGTGGATATTTACAAAATCCTCCAGCAGAAGGATCCCGCGCGCATCTTTAAGGTGCTTCTGCACATGGTCAGACAAATGACAAATTCGGCAAATAAAAACCGTACGCAACGTAACGCGTTGTCTCATGATTATTGTTTTTTTCATAATATTTAACAATACAAAAAAATAAATCTGAAACCACAAATAAAAAGAAAATCCAAGAAACTTCAATGTTCGCCTCTTATTGAACTCCAGGTGACCAAATTAGGTCAAATAAATTTAAAAAATGCATATGCAACAGCTAGATGCGTCTGCAGTGTAGACGCGTGCAGGAAGTAATCGCCGGCGACTTTTCCTTGGCTAGTGCAAACGCGTCCCGGACGAGCTTGGCCCTGTCTCCGATGAACATCTGCACTAGCTGCAGGCCGGCCAGCTTCAGGAAGGTCGACTTTGTTTGCACCACACAGGTACCAGCCGAAAGCGTGCAGCCACGTGCAGCACTCCCTTCGGCGGATGAATTCCCAGGTTCTTGAACATGTCCTTGTGCGTCATCGGCAGCACGACGGCCTCAATTAGTTCCTGGATTTGTTTGTCCAACCCGTCAAAGCCCGAGTAGTGCTCAGTGGGCCGTTCGTCCACCTCTTTCGCCTTGACGCGCGCGTAATACTCGGCCGGAAGTGTCTCCAGGATGAGGTACGACGTACAAGTCCTTGTTCACTCTCATCGCCCAACTTGAGCTTCTCCGGAACAACCAGGCCAATCGCGAGCAAAAAGTACGTCTGTCGTGTCGTAGTCTTGATGACGGGGCGCTTGCCCTTCCGCTGGTAGTCCAACACCACCACCGCACGGTCGTCCTCCGTCTCCTGCAGGTCCACGTCGATCCTTGGTATCCCGTCCCGATTACTCCGCGGAATTCAACATAGCGTGCCTTGCAATCCAAAAATGTGGCCGGAGAACAGCAAAATTCAAGGGATTTTTTTGTTTGTAAACAATCAGCTGTGCGCGCGTTTGCGATGACAGCTGTAAAAACACTGAAATAAATTTCATAGAGGAATCGTGTATACACGTGAATATGGATGCACATACGGATCAACTTATGAAATAAATGCAATATATTTGGAGTGACCACCTCGTGGGATATTCTGTGTTCTCTGAGGAGTAATTCAATCTTCAAAACAAACCGAGGTTTGTTGTTACAGAATTCTGAGAGGCATTTTCTGAGGAATTTGTCAAGAAATCTATTTTGCTGTTACACAACTCTGCGGAGTCAGAGCATTTTCTGAGGATATAGGATAAGTTCTATGAGGAGTGGTAAAAGTTAAGCTGAAAAGTGATTGGAAGTTATTTGACAGACGCTCCGGTTGGAGCTCGGCGTAGGAAGTATACGGTTCATCATCGGGTGGCATCGGAAAGGTTTTTATTTCGCAGAGGTTCGGTGACCTTTCGTGGAGTACGGCTGCCAGGTTATTGTTTTCAAGATCATTACAGAAGTAAACATACAGTGTTTCTACTAATACAGTCTCACTTTGGCACGTGCAAGCAAAACAAACTCACGCATACTTCTTTATTGCAATGGTGATGAATGTTGCAGTACTAGAATTTCATTTGTCGTGGGACTATTTTTTGTAAAAAATCCCGGGCAGACGGTAATAACAAAATTCATGTCATTTCAATAACAGATTTTGTTAAAATAACAGAAACTGTTATTGAATATTCTTATAAATATTTTTTTGAAGAAAAAATAATAACACTTTCTGTTATTTTAACAAACAATGTTATTGGGATGATATTCAATTGGAAATGTGAAATAAGATAATAATAACAGTTTAAGTTATGTTTTTACATTTAATTCCATAATAACAGTAACTGTTATTGGTTTGATATTCCATTGGAAATGTGAAATAAGATGATAATAACAGTTTAAGTTATGTTTTTCCATTTTCTTGTATAATAACAGGAACTGTTATTGGTTTGATATTCCATTGGGAATTAGTGAAATAATTATTATGTGCACATTTCGATTTTTTCCGGACTTAGCAAAATTTCCACTCGCTGACAGAATTTTTTAATTCCCGGCACTTAGAATAATTTTCATAGTCTCACATAATGAGCATATATTTTGATGTTTCATGTTTGTGCTGGACTTTGATAAAAAATCGTTTTTTTGCGATTAAATTAAAAGCAATTTTCGAACAAAAACTCGCATTGGCCCATTTACATTGTTTTGCTTGAGTTGATTAATTTCATGTATGGTCAAACTTGGTCAAACTTTTGGGCAAGCGGAGAGGATGTCGATCCGCTATCAGTGCGAACCACCTCCATAGGCTTGCGGTTGGGAGAGCAGAAATGAGAACTCATGACTTATTGTTTAAAATGATACAGAAGGCTCTCTCTTTTACCCAGGTCAAACTAAAAGGTGTAAAAACCAGGGTTTAGTGTAGTTGCTCGATATTTATAACAATTTCGTTGTTTGTGAATGGCACCTGCAACTGTGTCCTATCCCTCGCTTGGTACAGAACTGTCTTGGAAGAACTGTCAAATTTTGTTTGTTTTGGTTAGCTCTCATGATTTTTATTTGCCTGCGAGATCGCGCGATTTGCGTAAAGTTGCTGTTATTTTGTGTTGACTATGGGACTACGATCGCCCAATTTCCGACGACGGAGGAATCTTCGTGCCCGTGTCTCAGAAAATTCTGGCCGGTGTGGAAACGGGAAGTGTTTGAGGCGCACGGAACCAGCGCCGTCCGGTTGGAGTTAGTGGGGTTGATCGACGAGCAAAAGATCCAGAGTTTCCACGTTGGGGAGTTGTGGGAACGGTGGTAACAGCGAGCTCGTCATACCGTGTTCCTGACATGCGTTTTTTGCCGTTTGGTGATCCGTTCCGAGGCCGTGTGGAAGATCCACGTCAACTCCAAACGGCACAAGCTCGCCCGGTCCACGAGACGTCCCCGGAGGAAATTCAGAGGAACTCGAGTGCGTAACCGGCCGCCAAAGACGACGGCGGTTCTCTTCCGGCTGATTTCTTCGGTGCTGGTGTGAACATCAAACGGGATATAATCAACATCCCCCGGAAGAGGAAGAGGATTCAACGGCCGAGCAGAAGATCAACGAAATCGACGAGCAAATTCTAAACTAGTCCCGGGTGCTGAGCTTGGAGCGGAAAAGGACGAGGTGCGGACGGCATCAACGAAGGTCGCAGGAGATTAAGAAGGAAGTAAGTGACGACGATGGCTGTAGTTGTACAGCGTTCCGTTAAGGTCCGTCGTGTCAAAGGAATGTCAAAGGCTGGATGACGCCTACGAACACTGCGCGGTTGTCCGGATGAGGGACACAATTGACAGGTCCGGCAAATCAGTTTGAAATTGCCGTCGAGATGAATTTGTTTAAGATAGCGTATGTAGTTTTTAGCATTTCCGTATCGAATAAGGAAGGGGCAACCGCCGCTCAGTGTTACCTCCTTCCTAATCTCCATCTTGACAGCAGCGCCAACAACCACAATAATCCGTCTCTCCTGCGGCCTTCGTCGATGCCGTCCGCTTCCGCACCTCGTCCTTTTTCCGCTCCAAGCTCAGCACCAGGAACTAGTTTGAATTTGCTCGTCGATTTCGCTGATCTTCTGCTCGTCCGTTGAATCCTCTTCCTCTTCCGGAGGATGTTGATTACATCCCGTTTGATGTTCACACCAGCGCCGAAGGAATCAGCCGGAAGAGAACCGCCGTCGACTTTGGCGGCTGGTTACGCACTCGAGTTCTTCTGAATTTCCTCCGGGGGTGTCTCGTGACCGAGCGAGCTTGTGCCGTTTGGAGTTGACGTGGATCTGCGCTTGGTTTAGCGTCTTAGATGGAAAATATTTTTGAAATTACAAAACGAGCGATCCAATTATTTAATAATTGTCCTTGTGCAAATGCAAGCAATGTTTTCTATACTTTTTGCGCCAACGTTGTTTGCGGACGCCCCAAAAACGACACTGGGAACGTCAAACGAAACGATCAAAGCAAGCGTTGTTGTTGTTTTCGAATCGTGTCGTCGGATGGTCCGTCGCGTTTGAGTTTATCGGAACAGTTGGTGTAGAAATCCGTCCTGAATCCAGTCCCGTCATAGGTGTTTCTGACCGCGACGAAATGGAAGCTAGGGGAACGTGTAAAATCAGTATTTTTGGTGTTTATGTTTGACTGTGTGTGGAGGAGGAGGAGGGAAACGATGGTGCTGACATTTTAAAAAGTGGGAGACTGCGGCAAATCACCGCAGCAAATAAGAGTTTGTTTACCTGGCTTATAATGCCCTTCGTTTGCTTGTTTTGCGACTTAGCCTGTTTCCGTTTCCCAATCGTGTGTGTTTGTTTTTAGTGAATTAAAATGTCATTAAAAATGGCGAGCAACAAGCTTCGGCTTTTTTTTTAGTTGTCGCGGCTCGTGACAAGCTGGATCGAAGCTGCCTGAAAAGAAGATTTGCAACGATGGTGTCAACCGATTCCGGGATTGTTCCTCTACCGTGTGCGTAAACCTTCGAGCGGGTAAGTAATTTTCTGATCTGATCAGACTCCGTGAAAGAACAACATTGAGTGGATTTCTAATTGATTGGTTTGTTTTGAAATGAGCCTGGTTCTTTTATCTTACGTGAGGCTTTAGAGGGTTTGTTTACATTCCGAACATTCATTTGGGACCTCAACAAATCAACCGGAAAACCACGAAAGTTAGTCTGTGTAAACAAACATGCCGTTCCTTTTCAGATTTGAGGTTATGAACCCGGCTGCTGAAGATTCTTCCGGCGAAACCCGACGGACTATTGGGTCAGACTGCCGTGTGCCGACGACAATCTCTTGGCTTGGACCTGATCGTGAGGTTATCGGTAGGTTGTCGATAACGGCCGTGGGTCGTCGTTGTTCCGCAACGGAGTTCGTGTAGGCGGGGTCAATTAGATAAGTATATTTAACTTTTCCTCCACCTACTCGTACTTTTCTGTTTCCTTTCTTCACTTCCTTATTCTATTCCTCCTCCTAACCATCTAAGGGGAAATATACATTTTAGACACACATCAGAGGCACATAAATGTTGCTTGCTTGCAAAATTTGCGTACTCAAACAAAAATGTACTTTTGGCAACGAAGAATGTATTTCCATTGAGTACCTAATGATGACTCAGCGATTATTATACGCCCAATCGCAGATTAGAAATTTTATTTTATTAGAACAGGCACATTTTCCTTACATTGTACTGCTAAAATAATCAAATTGTCATTAAAGAATTGATACTTTGAGTTCTTTTTCTCTTTTTACAGGAAACCGGAAATCAACCTGGTGTTCTACGTTGGGGCAGACTTTTTTGCGCACGCCGGATTTCCTATGGACGGAAAAAAGGAACCTTAGCACAAACTTCATCTGAAAGATGGATATGCAGATCGTCAGCAAAGTAAGTTAAATAAAGTAATATCCCAAAGTAAACCTATCACTTTTTCTTTCCTATTGATTGTATGTTGAACACATTTTAACGTCATCTGGGGCGAATCTGGACTACTGTTTGAATAGGGATATCAGGTTTTAGAGCACTCAAAAGCTTAAATTTGAAAGCGATGCTCTATTTTTGTTAATTTGTGTCTGTTTTATTCAAAACCGATCAAAATTCCAAATATTTCGCAGTAACAAGGCTGAAACAGCATGAGGCGAGTTTGGGCTCCTTGTAGCCCGATTCACCCCAGATAACGGTACTTTTCTATCTAGCAAAAAATGGAGTATGAAATATTCACAGTAAATTATAATTTCTAAAAGATGTGTTAGCAAACATTTTAGAACACATTTAAAAACAATATTCAAGCTACAGTTGGCTTTCAACACTTTGAAATTTGGTTACAACTCATAAAAAGCAAGCTAGTTTCTATCGAAAGTTTTACAAAAAGGAAATGATGGAGTTAGAGCTCCCAACTTATCCTGCCTAGCTGAGAATTTTCCTACGAACAAAGGAAGATTTTTCTGAGATACAACTTTTGCCCGGCCGGGATAAAATAATAACACTTTTGTTATGCAATCAATCCTTATAAATAACAGTTTTTGTTATTTGGGTGCTCCCCATCCATCGCTCAGAATAACTAACCTTGTTATTCTATTGTTCTGGATTCTATGTTATTAGTATGTTATTGCAATAACAGAGCAATAACAATTTTAGTTATTTTTCGAACAAATCTTTGTTATGGAAATTTGTTATTTTAACAACTAATCCGATCATCCCAATAACGGATTTTGATCTTCTCACAATATCAAAAAATGACCTTCCCAAGTTATTTCCGTCTGCTCGGGTATATTTTTTCAAAGAAAACAGGTTAATAAATTAAAAGATTCATGAGAGCATAGTCTGAGGAATTTGCAAAACAATGAATGTTACTCGAATTCTCAGAACAAATCGAGATTTGTTGTTGAAGGAAGCAATTCTGAGGAATTGAATTCATATAAAACTCGGAGGAGTTGATTCATTACAAGTTGTTCCAAGGAATTTATTTCAAACAAACTCTGAGGAGTTAAATGAGATGAAACTCTGAGGAGTTGATTTGGTACAGACAATTCTGAGGAATTGACTTCATACAAACTTTGAGGAGTTGGTTCATTACAAATGATTCTGAGGAATTGATTTCATACAAACTCTGAGGAGTTGGTTCATTACAAATGATTCTGAGGAATTGACTTTATACAAACTCTGAGGAGTTGATTCAGTATAATAAATTGATTTCTTACAAATCTGACAAGTGAATTGAAATAAAAACTCTGAGGAGTTGCTACAAGCTCTGAGGAGAGGTGATTCTGAGGAAACCATTTCATACAAACTCGTCAATCTCTGAGGAGTTGATTCGGTACATGTTCTGAGGAGTTCTGAAGCTATAATTTACTGTGAATCAAACTTTTAGGATTGTGATTGGCTGTTCACTGATGAGTTGCCGTTAAAGAATGTAGTAAATGTGAAAGACGAGTGATATATCGACAGTTGTTCTTTAAGTTTCGATTATTTCAAGAATGAAAATGTACATGGAGACGGTGAGAATCAGAGAGATTTATTAGCTAATTATTTTGTGATGAATCAGGGAAATACTAAGTTCTGAGATGTTGTTATATAATTGAGTGGAGTAAAATTCAAAGACATTGATTGAGAAGGAATTTGTAGTATACGGATGGGCATAAATTGAACAAATGAACTCCGAGAGGTAATCTAGGGATGAAGCTCTGTGGAGCTAATTCAAATGCAGCTCTGAGGAGAAAACTGAATACAAACTCTGAGGAGTGAGTTCAAATTTGGAGAACCAATTTCATAAAATTTAAAGAACCAGGCTCTGAAACTCACAAAGTTAGCATAATGAAATTCTGATGACAACTGTAACAACTTTATGTTCTTTTAATGTGTTTTCGATGAGATTGATATTTGATTATAATTCTGATTAGTATTTGTAACGACGTTCCGACTTAATTCGGCTTACATTATTTAGAAATTTACTTCATTTCTTTGATTCATTGGTGATCACTAACAATGAAGGAATTCTGAGGAGTTTACTGAGCATTGACATGTACTATGAGTGATGACGAGATGTGTAGATTTCTAAGTTCAAACTATACGGAGTAATGCAAGATACCACCTGGTAGGAGAAAAAATAGTTGTATTCGCCTTTGGTGAGAAATGTGTTACAAAAGATAAATACAAACTCTGATGACTGATTCTGATTCTGATAAGTTGAACGTAGAAAGGAAGTATTTTTTTGAAGTAGCCAAATAATTCAATGTGATATATATTGACATCGTTACATTTGAACGACAGTTATCTAGTGGTGCATTCTAGAGAAGTGTTGAAGATAATGAATTAGTTTTTAGCCCATAACAAAAAAATAAGAAAAAAGGGAAAGATTCGGAATGACGGGCATTTTCATAAATTGCCTATACAAAATGTTACTACTATTGAGATGAAATCAAATGAAGAATTTACATAACTGCAAAACATGTTTGAGTGCTTTCTTCAAACGCCTGAGGTAAATAAAAGGTTTTCCAGTAAAGGCGGCAAAGCGCTGTGGGTTGCGGTGCTGATAATTCGATTGTTATATTGATGATAACAAATGAATATAAATAAATTCAGCAGTTTCTTGATACAGTTCAAAGATCTGTGAAACTTTAGGGGGGATGTAGAGATGTCGGTGAGCATCTCTCCGCATTTCCCAATATTTGTGTTACCTTTCATTAGAATGATCTTGTACTTATTCTTTATGTAAACTTATGTCAAAATCATAAACAATGACTTTTATATCCCGCCGTTTGACATGGAGGATTTTTAAAACCCGCCAAACAAATCGCAGCAAACTGTGTGGCCAGAAAAAAACTGATTGTCAGCTCACTCAAAGTTTTTGATTCGATTGTTGTGTTTTCAATTTGGTGAAATCTCCGGTGAAATTATCTATATTCTTGCAGCATGGAAAAAACATCTACCGATAGGTTAGTGCATCATATTCCTTTCAAAACATGTTTGATTTATTTTACACTTCCATGTTTTAGGAGCCAAGCTTCTAAACGACGTTGTTGCATCTTTAGCTGCAGAAAAACAACAGAAAATGGTGTCAGCCTACATTGCCTTCCCTTCCCGAAATTGAAAATGCCGGACCAGGTTGTCGTTCGTAGAATTAAGTGGATAAATTCTCTTCAACCTTTTTCTTACGCTGATTTTACATCCAAATTTGTTTTTGTCTGTGGCGATCATTTCATTAGGGGTATTTTTTTAATTTTCAAAAATGTCTAAAATATTAACGTTTGAATTTAAAAGGAAAACCAGCTTCAATAGAAGACGAGACGAACCCTGACTGGGTTCCCCATTTGAATTTGGTCAATACCAGTGGTAAGAAACATCATGTATTTTTTCATAATTATTTTTGGGGAATTTTACTTGTATGCGAGACGAATAAGTTTATTTTAAATACTTTTTCGCTTATGATTTCAATTATTATTTGCTTTTTTTTTTTAGATTAATGATAAGCAAGCTAATAATATTTTTTTTTAATTTTAATAGGGGCAAGTAAGAAGATGAAACTTTTATCAAAAGAACAAGAAAGTAATGATATCAATCATCCTGATTTTACTTTGGAACGACAAGTTAAAGATCAAAATTATGAATCGTATAATGCTACAGGTAACATTTTTTTCAACTGTTATAACCTCCTTCAAATTGAGTATAACTATGATTTTTTATTTTAAACATAGAATCAAGTCTGTGGCAAGAAGACTATCTCAACCAAGATGAAAATCCTGTTAGTTTGGATCTTGATCTTACGGGTATACATTATTTTAGAGATTGTATCATAATTTTAAAATTACGTTTTTTTAGAATCAAAAGCTCCTGTGCCCGTTAAGAAAGCAAAAATAAAAGCAGCAGTTAATCAGTTCGGACGTGGTCTAGACGATGTCACTGAAAATGATGTGAAGTGTAATTTCTACACGGGCATTAGCAGTGCAACAACTTTGACCATACTTTTCAATTATTTGGAAAGCTCACTACCATCGTCAGGATGTGCAAACTTTTCTAAAGATAGAATCTTTATTATGACATTGACTAAGTTGAGGCTGGGCACGTCTCTCACTGAGCTGGGTTATAACTATAACCTCAGCCGTCAAACTGTCACGAAGTTTTATTACGAAACCTTGTATGTAATGAACGATTGTCTCCGGTTTGCATTGATGCCTCCTGGAAAGCTATCTGCTGCATTACACACGCCCGCAAAATTCGTGGATTGTTTTGGCGATAGTCGTGTATTTTTATTTGACTGCTTCGAAGTACGATGCAACTGTCCTGGTAGACCCAAGACAGGAATAAGCCATTTTAGTGGCTACAAAAGGACCCATACAGTCAAATTTTTGATCGTTGGACACCCCGATGGAACAATCGGATTTGTGTCTAAAGCATTTGGTGGAAGATGTTCAGATTTATTCGTCACACAAAATAGTGGCGTTCTTGATTTGCTGGAACCCGGCGATGTCGTTTTAGCAGATAAGGGATTTGACATTCAAGGTATATATATTTGTTATTAGTCTATTTTTCTATCTTTGATTTACAAAAGTGATGAGAATTGGTTGAATGGCTTAGAGAGATTAAAATGGATATTTTTTCCCTATTTAGCATACCCCTTTAATCATTTACACCGACCAACAAAAATTCTTCGCAAACTCGAGGGAAGCATGAGGTCCCCTGAAATATTTGCCGTTTGAATTTTTCAAAAATAGTTAGACAAGACCGAATAGTTTCTCTCCAAAGTTTGTATGGAGAGTTTGGGTGGTTCGTCGCTGTTGCATGCAAGCAAATTTTTTTTGAAATATGTGGGAGCAACGAACAGCACTATTTCTCCTTAAACTAAAACCCCGGTTTACGCTCAGGCGTTTCGCTTTTTATTTGGTTGTTTTCTCGAAAACAGGGTCTTGTTTTTACATTCTTTTGAATGCAATTTGTAGATCTACACAAGACGTTCAAATTGCTTTAAAAAGATTGCAAAAATATTCCAAAGTTCCAGAGAAATCGAAGATTTAAAAAGCGTAACGCCTGAGCGTAAACCGGTTTTTTTTTGTACTAACTTTGGAGAAAAACCATTCGGCCGTGTCTAACAATTTTTGAAAAATTTAAGCGGCACATATATCAGGGGACCTAAAATACATGCTTCCGTCGATTTGAGTTTGCGAGAATATTTTGTAAATATGTGTGTCAGTGTTATTTATTTTTTGCTACAGTAGTTTAAATGTATGATTCCTTGCTTAGATTGTATAAATTTGTATTTTTCAGAACTCGTTGAAGCAAAAGGAGCATCACTTAACATCTCTGTGTTTCTGCGCAACAAACAACAATTTACTCCTCTTGAACTCGATCGTAACAAACAAGTTACCTCATTGAGAGTACACATTGAGAGGCTCATTCGATTAGTTAGATCGAAATACAAGGAGATAGGTGATTTTATTTCCATAGATACTATCACTAGATTTCAAAACGGGTACAGCACTATAGATTTAACTGTTAGAGTGGCATGTATTTTGACAAATTTTAACAAAAGCATAATACTAGATTTGTGATATATTGTTTTAACTTGTGAAATTGTATGCAATGAACTGTAATAAAATGATATGTTATTTTTAAACTATTTGTGTTTTTATGTGATGATATAAAAAAGTAGTAAGTGCATGCTTGTGTTTAGAAGTCTTTTCAAAACAAAAACAACTATTTTTTGCTTTTTATTGTATAACGCAGTTCATACATAAGAGAAAATCAAAGGAGAACAGTGGTAGTTAACAAAAGAGGGGATTTAATGATAGTACAGTTCGTTTTTCAAGTAATGATTACCCAACAGTTCGGGCAAAACAATTCGATCAAAAAAAAGTTTTGATTTAAGCAAACAATTGTTCCAGAGATCAAAATCTTTTTCTACCCTAATCGTCAAATATTCTGCTTTACTCCAAACCAAAAAAAGACCATAATCAGCTCCTACCACAAAAATCTGAGTTTGCACTTGATAATAGTAATCGTGCGTTTGAACCATTACATACATGCCGTTGGCAACGGTTATAAACGGGTGTTCAGTTAGCGTAAGATCATGAATTGTCAGAGTTTTGCTTAAATGGCATTCGCGGCTTAATCGATAAGGGCACTTAATTTCTACAACACAAACTCCGCAACAATCGCATTTGATCACTGCATCTGGCGAAGCAGCGATATATGGCTGATCTTGAAAAATATGCAAACCGCTCTCCGCAGTAATCTGCAGATTCTGGTGATCCTTGAATATCTGCGGAAGGCATTTCTTCGCTTTACCTTCATGCTCGCGGCCGTACTTCGTCGCAGGAGTTTCGAAGCGATTGTTCTGCGGGAAGCTAATAGTGCGCAACAATGATCGTTTCGTTGGTGGTTCATCGCTCGAGGTGGATATACACTTCTTCATAATGGACGCTGTAATTCGTCCAGTTCGAGCCCAAAACCACAGTTTGGAAGCAGATTGTTCTCGCGTTAATTTTTCCACTGCGGCGACCTCTTCTGCAGACACAACAAAGTTCATCGAGCTGGATATCAATCTCAAATCATCAATGCTGAACATTTCGTACAGGATACGAAAATTGTTCTGTAGCAAAATGTTTGGGTTGATAAAGATCCAATCAGGGACTTCATTTGCGGAACAGCTAGCACATGTTAACTCTCCTTCACCGCACAGATGTCTTACTACTGCTGCTTTCGATCCAGATTTGTTGAGGTCTTGTAACAACTGTTTGTACAGCGAGAAGTATGCAGTGTCGGTTTACAGTACCCGTAGTCGATGGCTTCAACAGCATTGTACAAGTCCTCTCTTATCTTCTTCCCGGGCGAAGCCAATACGCAGGCAAATCGGTGACCGTTATCTAGAATTAATTTTGATTTTGTATTTTTTCTTCAACCTCAAGTCTTTTTTTCAATACTTTAAAAATAGCTTAGTTGCAATTTTTTGTCATACTTATACACATACGACATATTACCTTTTGCACGTGTCGCAAATAATGGCGGTTGGCCAGCGCGAACAGCACGGTGCACACGTGTGAGCAAGTTTCGCTCAACCCGCTACGCACGTACAGTGTGCGGAGGATATTCCACCATTTTCCTTGATAACTATCCAGGGTGATAAATATGCTTGATCGAGTTTCATAGAATGTGCAACCTATTAAATCAATTTAAATTTAGAACTATGATCTCTTAAAACAAAACGAAGCATACCTTGCCCTTTACAACATAATGATCGTTAACCCGCCTTCCGGTTACACTTGACACAAATCCATCTAAAAATTTTGATAAGATTCCGCTGACCGTGTATTGACTTCGGGTTCTCCTGTGTAGGGTGACTGGAAGGTGGTGAAATACTCCACCACAAGTCCGGTATGCACGTTGTCGGGAATCTCGTCCTTCATGCGCATGTTGTACGGGT